>NC_064826.1:133985215-134285215 GCF_024166365.1 Elephas maximus indicus
ACTGAAGGCGTTGGTGAAAAACAAGGCTCCAGGAATTGATGGAATATCAATTGAGATGTTTCAAGAAAAGGATGCAGCACTGGAAGTGCTCGCTTGTCTATGCCAAGAAATATGGAAGACAGCTTCCTGGTCAACCGTATGGAAGAGATCCATATTTATGCCTATTACCAAGAAAGGTGATCCAACTGAAAGCAGAAAAATATAGAACAATATCATTAATATCACATGCAATCAAAATTTTGCTGAAGATCATTCAAAAAGCAGCTGCAGCAGTATATCGACAGGGTACTGCCAAAAATTCAGGCCAGATTCAGAAGAGGATGAGGAACCAGGGATATCATTGCTCCTGTCAGATGGATCCTGGCTGAAAGCAGAGAATACCTACCAGAAGGATGTTTACCTGTGTTTTATTGACTAGGCAAAGGCATTCGACTGTGTGGATCATAGCAAATTATGGGTAACGTTGCAAAGAATGGGAGTTCCAGAACACTTAAATGTGCTTATGAGGAACTTGTACATAGATCAAGAGGCAGTTGGTGAGACAGAACAAAGGGATACTGGGTGGTTTAAAGTCAGGAAAAGTGTGCATCAGTGTTGTATCATTTCAGCATACCTATTCAATCTGTATGCTGAGCAAATAATACGAGAAGCTGGACTATATGAAGAAGAATGGGCATCAAGATTGGGGGAAGACTTATTAACAACCTACGCTATGCAGATGACACAATGTTGCTTGCTGAAAGTGAAGAGGACTAGAAGCACTTACTAATGAAGGTCAAAGACCACAGCCTTCAGTATGCATTGCACCTCAACATAAAGAAAACAAAAATCCTCACAACTGGACCAGTAAGCAACATCATGATAAAATGAGTAAAGATTGAAGTTGTCAAGGATTTCACTTTATTGGATCCACACAATCAACACCCATGGAAGCAGCAGTCATGAAATCAGAAGATGCATTGCATTGGGCAAATCTGCTGCAAAGGATCTCTTTAAAGTGTTGAAAAGCAAAGATGTTCCCTTGAAGACTAAAGTGCACCTGACCCAAGCCATGGTATTTTCAATCGCATCAAACGCATGTGAAAGCTGGATAATGAATAAGGAGGATGGAAGAACTAATGCCTTTGAATTGTGGTGTTGACAAAGAATACTGAATATACCATGAACTGCTAAAAAAATGGACAAATCTGCCTTGGAAGAAGTACAACCGAAATGCTCCTTAGAAGCAAGGATGACAAGACTGCGTCTTACACACTTTGGACATGTCAGGAGAGGTCAGTCTCTGGAGAAGGACATCATGCTTGTCAAAGTACAGGGTTAGAGGAAAAGAGGAAGACCCTCGAGGAGGTGGATTGACAGAGTGGCTGCAACAATGGGCTCAAGGATGGCGCAGGACCAGGCAGTGCTTCGTTCTGTTGTGCATAGGGTTGCTGTGAGTCAGAACCAACTCAACGGCACCTAACAACAACAGCAATAGACTTTTGTCCTTTGTCAAAGACCAGCTGACCGTATGTGGAGAATTAACACCTGGCCTCTCATTTTTGTTCCATTAGCCTGTGTTTCTGTTGTGCAAGTACCAGGCTGTTTTGACTACCATGGCTGTACAGTAGGATCAGAGATAAGGTAGTATGGGGCCTCCTACTTTGTTCTTTTTCTTCAGTGATGCTTTGCTTATCTGGACCCTCCTTCTTTTCTGTATAAAGTTGGTGATTAGTTTTTCCATCTCGTTAAAGAATGTTGTTGGTATTTGGATTGAAATTGCTTTGTCTCTGGACATAATTTTGGGTAGGATTGACATTTTCATGATCTTGAATCTTCCTAACCATGAGCATGGTATGTTTTTCCATTTATGTAGATCTCTTTTCATTTCTTGCAATAGCGTTTTGCAGTTTTCTTTGTATAGGTCTTTTATGTCCCTGGTTTGATTTATTCCTGTCTTATCTTTTTAGGGGCTATTACAAATGGTATTGTTTTTCTGATTTCTTTTTCAAAATTCTCTTTGCTGGTGTATAAGAATCCAACTGATTTTTGTATGCGATCTTGTATTCTGCTACTCTGCTGAATCTTTCTATTAGTTCCAGTAGTTTTCTTCTGGAACCTTTGGGTTTCTTTATGTATAGGATCATATCATCTGCAAATAGGGATAGTTTTACCTCTTCCTTTCCAATCTGAATGCGCTTTATTTCTTTTTCTTGCTTTATTGCTCTAGCTAGGACTTCCAGTGCACTGTTAAGTAGGAGTGGTGGTAAAGTGTATCCTTGTCTTGTTTGCTTTCTCAGGGGGAATGCCTGTCTCTTTTGAGAATGATGTTGCTGTCAATTTTGTATAGACATCCTTTATTATGTTGGGGAATTTCCCTTATATTTCTATTTTACTGAGAGTTTTTTTTAATAAGGAATGAGTGTTGGACTTTGTCGAATGCCATTTCTGTGTTGATTGAGATGATTATGTTATTATTTTATTTGTGTGGTAGATCATGTTGATTGATTTTCTAATGTTGAACAATCCTTGCACACATGGTATGAATCCCACTTGGTCATGATGTACTATTTTTTTATATGATGCTGAATTCTATTGGCTAGAATTTTTGCATCTATATTCATGAGGGATATTAGTCTGTAATTTTCTTTTTTTGTGATGTCTTTGCTCGGCTTTGGTATCAGGGTTATGCTGACTTCATAGACTTAATTCTGGAATATCTCCTCCTTTTCTATGCTCTGGAATGAGTAGCACTGGTGTCAGCTCTTCTCTGAATGTTTGGTAGAATTCACCAGTGAAGCAGCTGGGGCCAGTGCTTTTTTTTTATTATTACCTCTTCAATCTCTTCTCTTATTATGAGTTTATTCAGATTTTCTATCCCAGTTTGTGTTTCTTTTGGTAGGTAGTGTTTTTCTAGAAATTTTTCATTTCCTCTAGGTTCTTAAATTTTTCAGAGTACAATTTTTCATAGTATTCTCTTATAATCCTTTTTATTTAATTTGGGTCTGTTGTAATGTCCCCTGTCTCATTTTTTATGTGAATTCTCTGCTTCCTTTCCTGTTTTTCTTTTGTCAGTTTGGCCAACAGTATGTCAGTTTTTCTTATCATTTCAAAGAAAAATTTTAGTTTTGTTTATAATTTCAATTGTTTTTCTCTTCTCTATTTTACTTATTTCTGCTCTAAACTTTATTATTTCCTTTCTTCTGGTGTTTGTGAGATTATCTTGCTTTTCTCTTTCTATTTTTTCAAGTTGTAGGGCTAACATTTTGATTCAGCCCATATTTCTTTTTTGATGTGTGTGTTTATTGCTATAATCTGACCTCTGAGCATTATCTTTGCTGTTTTTCAAAGTTTTGGTATGATGTATTTTCATTCTCATTTATTCCATTTTTTATTTCTTCTATTACCTAGTAGTTTCTAAGCAAGGTGTTATTCAGTTTCCATGTATTTAGTTTTTTCCCTTGCTCTTCCTTTTATGGCATTTTGATCAGAGAGAATGCTTTGTTTTATTTCAATGTTTCGGATTTTAGTGAAGGTTGCGTTGTGGCCTAAAATGTGGCCTATTCTTGAGAATGTTCCATGTACATTATAAAAGAATGTATACTTTGTTGCCTTTTGGTAGAGTGTTCTGTATATATATATATGAGGTCAAGTTGGTTGATTGTAGCCTTTAGGTCTTCTCTATCTTTGTTGATTTTTTTTCTAGATGTTCTGTCCTTTACTGGAAGTGGTGCGTTGAAGTCTCCTACTATTATTGTGAAAATATTTCTCTTTTTGGTGCTGTTAGAGTTTGTTTTATGTATTTTGGAACCCTGTCATTGAGTGCATATTTATTAAGATTATACCTTCTTGGTGTATTGTTCCTTTAATCATGATATAATGTCTGTCCTTGTCTTTCGTGTTTAGTTTTGCCTTAAAATTGATATTTTATCTGAGGTTAGTATTGTCACTCCTGAGACTTTTTGTTCTAAGGACAGCTAATAGGGCTCTCAAAGTAGCTTGATATAAAGAGGACCTCTGGGGTCTTTGTGTAGTAGACATGAAGTTTCTCCACATGGCACTAATCTGAATTTTAGGAAGCCACTTCCCTAAGCCTTAGTCATTTCATCTCTAAAATGGTAAATGTTAGACTTTCAATGTCAGTACTGCAGAGGAAGCCCCATTTTTTTAGCAGAAAAGTCCCACATTCCTCCCTGCCCCATATACATATAAAAGCTCTTTTACCCACCCCACCCCCGCCCTAAATGCTTTGGTTAATCTGTTCGGGTAGGACCTGAAATTTCCAGGTGACAACATTGAACAACAATAGAAGGTGCATAGAAGCAAGTCATCTAGCTGCAGATCTTTTTTTTTTTTTTTTTTTGCTGATTTATTGCAAGTTGAGAGCCAGCTCTGAGTGTCTTGGGACAAAAGGGGAGCATTTCTGAGGCAGTGAGCATCTAAAAGAGAAGCAAGAGGAGAGGATATAGAATGCTAATGACTTCTCAAATCATAATTCATTTTGGCTGGATTTCTAGGTGACTAATGTAAGAGTCCCCTGCACTTCTGTCAGTTTGTCGTACTATGGGGTCTTGCATGTTGCTGTGTTGCTGGAAGCTATACTACCGGTATTCAAATACCAGCAAGGTCACCTATGGTGGGCAGGCTTCAGTTGAGCTTCCAGACTAAGACAGACTAGAAAGAAGGGCCCGGCATTCTACTTATGAAAACAATTAGCTGGTGAAAACCTTATGAATAGCAGTGGAACATTGTCTGCTATATTGCCAAAAGATGAGCCCTTCAGGTTGGAAGGCACTTAAAATATTACTGGGGAAGAGCTGCCGCCTCAAAGTAGGATAAGTCGGCCTTAATTACATGGATGAAGTCAAGCTTTTGGGACCTTCATTTGCTTATGTGGCATGACTCAAAATGAGAAGAAACAGCTGCCAACATTTATTAATAATCAGAACCTGGAATGTATGAAGCATGAATCTAGAAAAATTGGAGATTGTCAAAAATGGAATACATAAAAATCGATATCCTAGGCATTGTTGCTCTTAGGTGCCGTTGAGTTGGTTCTGACTCATACCCACAAACCCTATATACCACAGAATGAAACACTGCCTGGTCTTGCACCATCCTTACAGTCGTTATGCTTGAGCCCTCTGTTGCAGCCATTCTGTCAATCCATCTCATTGAGGGTCTTCCTCTTTTCCGCTGACACTGTACTTTACCAAGCATGATGTCCTTCTAGAGGGACTGATTCTTCATGACAGCATGTCCAAAGTATGAAAGATGCAGTCTTGCCATCCTTACTCCTAAGGAGCATTCTGATTGTACTTCTTCCAAGGCAGATTTGTTCATTCTTTTGGCAGTCCATGGTATATTCAGTACTCTTTGCCAACACAATTCAAAGGCATCAATTCTTCTTCAGTCTTCCTTATTCATTGTCCAGCTTTCACATGCATATGATGCAATTGAAAATACCATGGCTTGGGTAAGGTGCACCCTAGTCTTCAAGGTGACATCTTTGCTTTTCAACACTTTAAGGAGATCTTTTGCAGCAGATTTGCCCAATGCAATACATCTTTTGATTTTCTGACTGCTGCTCCCATGGCTGTTGATTGCGGATACAGGTAAAATGAAACCCTTGACAACTTCAATCTTTTCTCTGTTTATCATGATGTGGCTTGTTGGTCCAGTTGTGAGGATTTTTGTTTTCTTTATGTTGAGGTGTAATGCATACTGAAGGCTGTGGTCTTTGATCTTCATTAGTAAGTGCTTCAAGTCCTCTTCACTTTCAGCAAGCAACGTTGTGTCATCTGCATAGCGTAGGTTGTTAACAAGTCTTCCTCCAATCCTGATGCCCCGTTCTTCTTCACATAGTCCAGCTTCTCGTATTATTTGCTCAGCATACAGATTGAATAGGTATGGTGAAGGATAAAACCCTGATGCACACCTTTCCTGACTTTAATCCGTTCAGTATCCCCTTGTTCTGTCTGAACAACTGCCTCTTGATCTATGTACAGGTTCCTCATAAGCACAATTAAGTATTCTGGAATTCCCATTTTTCACAATGTTATCCATAATTTGCTATGATCCACACAGTCGAATGCCTTTGCATAGTCAATAAAACACTGGTAAACATCCTTCTGGTATTCTCTGCTTTCATCCAGGATCCATCTGACATCAGTAATGATATCCCTGGTTCCAAGTCCTCTTCTGAATTTGGCCTGAATTTCTGGCAGTTCCCTGTTGATATACTAGTGCAGCCTAGGCATTAGTGTGCTGAAATGAACTCATATTTGTCATTTTGAGTTGGACAATTCATTTTGAATTGGCCTACCACCCTGGGAATGACAAGTTGAAGAGGAATGGCGTTGCATTCATTGTCAAAAAGAACATTTCAAGATCTCTCCTGAAGTAAAACACTGTCAATGATAAGATAACATCCATACGCCTGCAAGGAAGACCAGTTAATGTGACTATTATTCAAATACCCACCAAACCCTAAGGGCAAAGATGAAGAAATTGAAGATTTTTACCAATTTCTGCAGTCTGAAATTGATCCAACACGCAATCAGGAGGCATTGATAATTAGTGGTAATTGGACTGTGAAAGTTGGAAACAAAGAATAAGGATTGGTAGCTGGAAAATGTGGCCTTGGTGATAGAAATGATGCTGGAGATCAAACGATAGAATTTTGCCAGACCAACAAATTCTTCATTGCAAATACCTTTTTTCACTAACATTAACATCAGCTATACACATGGATCTTGCCAGATGGAATACAAAGGAATCAAATCAACTACATCTGTTGACAGAGACTATGCAAACGCTCAATATCATCAGTCATAACAAGGCCAGGAGCCAACTTCAGATGAAACTGAACAAAATTACGACAAATCCGTGAAAGCCAAACTATGATCCTGAATGTATCTCTCCTGAATTTAGAGACCATCTCAAGAATAGATTTGACACGTTGAACACTAATGACCAAAGGCCAGACAAGTTGTGGAATAACATTGAGGACAGCATACATGAAGAAAGCAAGAGGTCATTAGAAAGACAGGAAAGAAAGAAAAGACCAAAATGCTTGTCAGAAGAGACTCTGAAACTTGCTCTTGAACATCAAGTGGCTAAAGTGAAAGGAAGAGATGATGAAGTAAAAGAGCTGAACAGAAGATTTCAAAGGGCAGCTTGAGAAGGCAAAGTAAAGTGTTATAATGACATGCGCAAAGACCTCGAGATGGAAAAACAAAAATGAAGAACATGCTCGGCATTTCTCAAGCTGAAAAAATGGGGGAAAAAAATTCAGGCCTGGAGTTGCAATACTGAAGGATTCTATTGGGAATATATTAAAGGATGCAGGAAGCTTCAAAAAAAGATGGAAGGAATGCCCATAGTAACTATACCAAAAAGAATTGGTCAACGTTCAACCATTTCAGGAGGTTTCATATGATCAAGAACCAGAGTTACTGAAGGAAGAAGTCCAAGCTGTACTGAAGGCATTGGTGAAAAAACAAGGCTCCAGGAATTGATGAAATACCAAATGAGATATTTCAACAAACAGATGCAGCACTGCAAGTACTCACTCTCGTATGCCACAAAATTTGGAAGACAGCTACCTGGTCAACCGACTGGAAGGGGTCCATATTTATACGTATTCCTAAGAAAGGTGATCCAACTGAATTCAGAAATTATCAAACAATATCATTAATATCACACACAGCTGCAGCACTATATTGACAGGAAACTGCCAGAAATTCAAGCCAGATTTAGAAGAGGACATGGAATTAAAACTAATGCGTGCCTGACCTATGCCACGGTGTTTTCAATCACTTCATATGCACGTGAAAACTGGATGATGAATAAGGGAGACAGAAGAAGAACTGACATCTTTGAATTGTGGTATTGGAGACGAATATGCGATATACTTACCATGAACTGCCAAAAGAAGGAAAGAGTATGTCTTGGAAGAAGAATGACAAGAATGATGCTTAGAAGCAAGGATGGTGAGACTATGTCTCACATACTTTGGACATGTTGTCAGGAGGGATGAGTCCCTGGAGAAGGACATCATACTTGGTAAAGTAGAGGGTCAGCAAAAAAGAGGAAGACCCTCAATGAGATGGATTGACACAGTGGCTGCAACAATGAGTTCAAGCATTACAACGATTGTGAGGATGTTGCAGGACTGGGCAGTGTTTTGTTCTGTTGTACTTAGGGTTGATATCAGTCAGAACCAACTCGATGGCACCTAACAACAACAAAGTAAGAGTAAATGCAAATTAAATAGGAAAAAAAACTCCCTTATGCAAAAAGGGAGAGATCTTAGAGCATTTTCTTCAGAAAATGTGTAATTGTAAACACTTTATCTGTCTCTGAGATGTATGGAAATCTTTTTAAAAAGTGAAACAAGCTTTTTGCTAGTTTTATATACCAGGACTATTTTACCCTAAGACCTAGGACCCATTTTTTTGACACGTGAACATTAAAGAAGACAATGACCCTATCTCCCAGTCTGTGTGGACAGGTAGGAGCCTAACTTCTGTGGTAGCTCCAAGTTGCAAACCTACCTCCTATCGTAAAGGCATGAATGATACCTTCCTTCCTTCACCACTCCCTCCCTCCCTCCCTCCCTCCCTCCCTCCCTCCCTCCCTCCCTCCCTCCCTCCCTCCCTCCCTTCCTTCCTTTTTTTCTTGTTTGGATAAAGGCAATTAACAAACTGTCTTTGCCATCTCTTTAACAGATTTCCTGTGATTCACATCAAATTTTGTTTAAATCTTTCTTTTTTCTCTTCTATTGTGGAGATGTTTTCGGGATTAATAGCAGATTCTGTTTTTAATTGTCTCCTCAACATGAGACAATTCCTTAGATGTGAGCTTGTAAATCAGGTATTATGGATTGAATTGTATCCTCTAAAAATGTGTGTCAACTTGGCTAGCCCATGATTCCCAGTATTATGTGATTGACCACCATTTTGTCATCTGATGTGATTTTTCTATGTGTTTTAAATCGTGCCTCCATCAGGTTAATGGGGCAAGATTAGAGGCAGTTATGTTATTGAGGCAGGATTCATTCTAGAAGATTAGGTTGTGTCTTGAGTCAATCTCTTTTGAGATATAAAAAAGAGAAGTGAGGGAAAAGGCAAGGGGACCTTGTACCACCAAAAAAGAAGCACTGGGAGCAGAATGCATCCTTTGGACCTGAGGTTTCTGTGAGAAGAAACTCCTAGACCAGGGAAAGATTGATGACAAGGATCTTCCTCCAGAGCTGACACAGAGAGAAAGCCTTCCCCTGGACCTGGCACCCTGAATTCAAACTTCAAGCCTCCTAGGCTGTGAGAGAATAAATTTCTCTTTGTTAAGGCAATTTACTTGTGATATTTCTGTTACAGCAGACACCTAAGGCAGAATCTGGTTTGGGGAGTCAGGTGCTGCTCTAACAGATATCTAAAATGTGGAAGTAGTTTTGAAACTGTGAGTGGATAGAGGCTGGAAGAGTTTTAATGTGCCTAATAGTGAAAGCCTAGATTGCCTTGAAGAGACTGTTCATGGAATTATGGACATCAAAAACAATTATGGTGAGGACTCAAAAGGAGAGAAGGAGAACTGTTACACTGGAGACCCACGTAAGACAACGCCGGAGCTGACCCGTGGAGCTGGAGAGCTGAATGCATTTGCACAGGGGGACTCCTGGCAAAGTGGAGTGCCTTTGGGCCCTTATTGGTGGACCTAGGCTTGCTGACCCATGTACCAAGAGAGCTGAGTGCCTTCTGAACAAATTTCCTGGCTAAGTGGGGTATCTCTAGGCACTTACCAGTGGAGCTAAAGAGCTTTGGAACACTCACCCAGCAGGACAGACCCTGGCAGTAAGACTTGAGGGGCCAAAAGGCCAAGAAAGCAGGAAGTAGAAGCTGAAGAGAAAAGGAGCACAGGAAGCAGAGCTGCTTCAGTATCAAAGGGAAAGTCCATAACCTCTGGGTTCTAAAATGGTGGACCCATGGCCTCTGAGGCTTCAAACGGTGCAGCCATAGCTTCAGAGTCAGATCGTCACAACTCATCCCTGGAGGACGGGGCTGCCCTTCACATGTGCCAGCAGGATGGGGCTGGATATGCTGCCCAAAGCTGAGGGGGAGGGACTGCCATGCCTAAAGGGCAGAAGAACAGGGTCCGCCAGGGTCAGGGGGGTAGGGTTGACATTCAGATGGACTAGGAGAATGGGGCTGCTTAAATGCAAGGGAGCAGAGTTTCCATTCCAGTGGGCCTGGAAGACGGACCTGAAGCCCAGGGCCAAGGGGCTGCCACTCAGAATCCGGAGGGTGTGGCCAGTATCTAGAGTCTGGAGGTCAGAGCCATTGTTTAAGTGGTCTCAGAGAACAGAGAATTATTTTTGAGCCTTGAGAGCTAAGGTAATACGTTCTGCTGACTTGCTTGGTGCCTGTTATCCCTTCTTTCCCTCCAATTTCTCCCATTTGTAGTGGAAATGTCTACTTTGTGCCTGTTCCGCCACTGTACTTTGGAAGCAGATAACTTGTATTCTGGGTTTGACAGATTAAGAGGAATTTTTGGATTTTGAACTTGGAATTGATTTAAGACTTTAGCTATGATACGATGAGATAAATATGTTTTAAATGCAGCAAGGATGTGAATTTGGGAGGGTCAAAAGGTTGAATGTTATGGATTGAATTGTGCCTTTCAAAAATGTGTGTCAACTTGGCTAGGTGATAATTGCCAGTATTGTGTGATTGTCCAACATTTTGTCATCTGATGTGATTTTCCTATGTGTTGTAAATCCTGCCTCTATGATGTTAATGAGGCAAGATTAGAGGCAGTTACGCTAATGACCAGGACTCAATCTATAAGATTAGGTTGTGTCTTAAGTCGATCTCTTTTGAAATATAAAAAAGAGAAGTGAACAGAAAGACAGCGGACCTCATACCACCAAGAAAGCAGCACTGAGAGCAGATCACATCCTTTGGACCTGGGATTCCTGCGTGGAGAAGCTCCTAGACCAGGGGGAGATTGATGACAAGGACCTTCCTCCAGAGCTGACAGAGAGAGAAAGCCTTCCCCTGGACCTGCCACCCTGAATTCAGACTTCTAGCCTCCTAGATCATGAGAGAATAAATTTTTCTTTGTTAAAGCCATCCACTTGTGGTATTTCTGTTATAGCAGCACTAAATAACTAAGACAGCAGGGGTTAGCAAACTTTTTCTGTTAAGAGCCAGTAAGTAAATATTTTAGCCTTTGTTGATCACATATATTCTCAGTGGAGCATAATTCTTTCTTTCTTTCTTTGTTTTATCACCTTTAAAAAATGTAAAAGCATTCTTAGCTTGTGGCCTTAATGAGCACTGGAATTGGCCCTAGGGCAGAAGGTAATTCCCAGTATCTGATTACTTTCCCATGCTAGAAGGTGGCTCTGCCTCTGTTCCAGAGGGGAACTGTGAAGAGAGGTGAAGAGAAAAGAGACATGCTCAAAGGAGATATACGTGGATATTTTTTTCTTTTGAAAGTTCAATATAAACCTATTTTTTATATAATTTTATTAATTTTGTTGTTTAGAATATATGCAGCAAAACATACACTAATTCAATAATTTTTACAAGTACCATTTGGAAACATCGAGTTGTGTAACAATTCTCATTCTCCTTTACTGAGTTGTTCTTCCATTAACATAAATTCACCACCCCTAAGTTTTTTTTAAGTTTCCTATCTAGTCTTTAGAGTTGCTTTTGTCGTTTCGATCCCATATACATAGTTCTTAAAAGAGCATAATGCTCAAGGCAGACTTTTTTTTTTTCCAGTTAAGCTAAACTATTGCTTGGTTTTGAGAAGACTTCAGGGGATATTTTTGGTTTAAGATTTAAAGATTTTTCTCAGGGTAACAGTTTCAGGGGTTCATCCAATTTTCTTAGCTTCAGAAAGTCTGGAGTCCACAAGAATTTGAAATTCTGTTCTGCATTTTCCCCAATTTGATCAGGATTTTTCTATGAAAACTTTGATCAAAATGTTTAGTAATGGTGTCTGGGCACCATCCAGTTCTTCTGGTCTTATGGCAAAGGAAGTCATCGTTCGTGGAGATAATTAGCCACACATTCCATGTCCTTCTTCTGTTACTGACTTTCCTCTGTTGTTTCAGGCCCATGGATACCAATTGTGTCTTGGATGGCAGCTTGCAAGCTTTTACACCCTAAGCACTACACAACACACAACAAACTAGGAGGTAGAAGAGAGGCACTAAAAATGTTATTAGGCCAATTAATTGAGATGTCCCATGAAAAAATAACCCTAAACCTCCAAGCCAAGAAACCAAACCCCATGAGGTTTTTGGTTGTACATAAGCAATCTTAGCATCTACACTTTTTTTTTTTGGTAATTGTAAATATATCTATCACACAACTTTTGCCAATTCAACTTTTACAGGTGTACAACTTATTGACAGTAATTACAATAATCAGGTGTGTAATCCCACCCTTAATCAATGCGATTTTTCCATCACATTCAACCTCCCTTTTTCCCCTCCCTCCCATGGCTGGTAACCACTAATAAACTTTGTTCTCTATACATTTGCCTTTTTTTTTTTAATATATGTATAAGTGAGGTCATACAATATTTATCCTTTTGTGATTGATTTAATTCACTCAGCATAATGTCTTCAAACTCCATCCATATTGTAGCATGTATCAAGGCTTCATTTCTCCTATTGGTTGAGTCGTATTCCATTGCATGTATGTAACACATTTTGTTTATACATTCATCCGTTGATGGGTATTAAATTTGTTTCCATATTTTGGCTACTGTGAATAGCGTTGCAATGAACACTGATGTACAAGTTAGAGTCTCTGCTTTCAAGTCGTTTGGGTATATACCTAGGAGTGGAATTGTCTGATCATATGGTAGTTCTGGAAACCCTGGTGGCATAGTGGTTAAATGCTATGGTTGCTAACCAAAGAGTTGGCCATTCGAATCCACCAGGCACTCCTTGGAAACTCTATGGGGCAGTTCTACTCTGTCCTATAGGGTCGCTATGAGTCAGAATCGACTCGACGGCACTGGGTCACTGGGGGTATGGTAGTTCTAGTTTTAGTTTTTGAGTAACCACTACACTGTTCTCCACAAATACTCTGCCTGCCATTATTTATTCCCATTAGCAATGTGTAAGGTTTCCAGTTTCCCTATATCCTCCCCACTATTTGTTATTTTCCACTTTTTTTTGTTCATTTGTTTTGTTTTTTTTATCTTAACCATCCTAAAAAAAAAAAACCATCCTAGTGGGAGTAAAATGATATGTCATTGTGATTTTGATTTGCATCTCTCTTATGGCTAATGATGCTGAGCACCTTTTCATGTGTTTGGTGGCTATTCGAATGTTTTCTTTGGTGAAATGTCTACTCAAGTCTTTTGTCCATTTTATAATTGGACTATATGTCTTTTTGTTGTTTAGTTGTTGAAGTTTCATATATATATTTTGGCAATTAGATTCTTGTTGGATATATGGTTTCAGAAGATATTCCGTCAGTTGGCAGCTTGTCTTTTCACTTTTTTTTGTAAAGTCTTTTGATGAACAAATGTTTCTATTTTTGAGGTCCCATTTATTTATTTTGTCTTTTGCTGTTTGTGCTCTGGTTTTTATATTTGGTAATCCATTGTGGAAAGCTAGTCCTAATAGTGTTGTCCCTGTTTTTTCCTGCTAAGAATTTTATGATTTTAGTTTGCACATCTAGGTCCTTAATCCACTTTGAATTTTTTTGTGTGTATGGTATGAGACATGGATCCTGTTTCATTTTTCTACATATGGAAATCCAATTTTCCCAGCACCATTTATTGAAAAACTCTTCTTTAGCCATTGAATGGACTTAGCACCCTTGTCAAAAATCAGATGACTATAGAAGTGTAGGTTTATTTCTGGAGTCTCAATTCTATTCCATTTTTCTATATGTCTATTATTATCCCAGTACCAGGCTGTTTTGATTACTGTAGCTGTATAAAAAACCAAAACTCACTGCTGTAGAGTTGATTCTGATTCAAAGCAACCCTAAAGGGTTTCCAAGGCTCTAAATATTTACAGAAGCCACGTCTTTCTTCCATGGATTGACTGGTGGATTGGAACCTCTGACCTTTTGTTTAATAGCTGACTACTCTAACCACTGCCTTACCAGGGCTCCTGTATAGCTGTACTAAACAAACAAGCCCGTTGCCATCAAGTCAATTGTGACTTATAGCAATCCTATGAGACAGAGTAAAACAGCCCAATAGGATTTCCCAGGAGCCAATGGTGAATTGGAACTGCTGACCTTTTGGTTAGCTGCTGAGCTATTAACCACTGCACCACCAGTTTTGTTTTAAATTCAGGAAGTGTGAGTCCTCCTACTTTGTTCGTCTCTTTCAACATTCCTTTAGCTATTTGGGGCCTCTTGCCCTTCTACATAAAATTGAGGGTTTTTTTTTCTCTTTTTGTAAAGAAGACTGTTATAATTTTGAATACGATTGCGTTGAATCCATAGATCACGTTGGGTAGTGTTGACATCTTAAGAATGTTAAGCCTTCCAATTCATGAAAGGAGCCCTGGTGGCACAGTGGTTAAAAACTCAGCTGTTAGCCAAAAGATCAGAGGTTCGAATCCACCCATTGGAAACCCTATGGGGCAGTTCTACTCTGTTCTACAGGGTTGCTATGAGTCAGAATCAATGGCAATGGGGTAATCAATGAACATGGAACATCTTTCCATTTATTTAAGTCTTCTTTAATCTCTTTCCGGAGTGTTTTATAGTTTTCATTGTATAAATACTTCAGGTCCCTGGTTAGATTTATTCCTAGGTATTTTATTTGCTAAACGTATTTTTTATCTCTTCACAGTTCACAACTGTTTATGAAAACCAGCTTCACTTCCTAATACTTTATGTATGGAGTATAGACATTTTTTTTCCTAAGAGCACGGAAGTGCCAAGTAGAACCTCCTTTTGAGCTTTACTTTCACATGGATATTTCAGCTCCACTTCTGGGTTTACACAGTGTAATTATGAAGATTAAAATAATTTAATTAAAATATTTGTTATTGTAATTTAAGGATTAAAAAGAATCTGATGAAAATCTTCCTGTGTTAATGTTTGAAAAACCTAGTGGTGTAGTGGTTAAGTGCTAAGGCTACGAACAAAGAGGTCAGCAGTTCAAATTTACCAGCTGCTTCTTGGAAACCCTATGGGGCAGTTCTATGGTGTCCTATAGAGTTGGTATGAGTCAGAATCGACTTGACCAAACAGGTTTGGTTTTTTTTGTGTGTGTGTTAACATTCATTTTAGGGTATTTTAGGAGTATCAATTCCTCTGTATTAAAATGCCAAAATTTTTGGCTAGGGATCTCTTTAACGTGTTTTCGTGTTTGGAATAATATCTAGGACAAGCTCCTACAGGTCATGTTGGTGTTAATTGCCAGTGAAAAGCTGGCTCCTCAAATATGACCACATAATCTTTAGATAAAAAAAAGCTGAGTGCATTGCTTACTGTGCGTGGTAGGCAGAATAATGGCCCCCTAAAATATCCATATTTAATCCTTGGAACCTGTACAAATGTTACTTTACGTGGCCAAGGGGAATTAAAGTAATAAATGGAGTTAAGGTTGCTATTTGTTGTTGTTAGGTTCAACTGAGTCAGTTCCAACTCATAGTGACCCTATGTATAACAGGAGGAAACACTGCCTGCCCCTGCACCATCCTCACAGTCCTTACAGTCACTGTGTCAATCCATCTCATTGAGAGTCTTCCTCTTTTTTTCTGACTCTCTACCAAGAGTGATGTCCTTCTTCAGGGACTGGTCCTTCCTAATAACATGTCCAAAATGTGTGAGATGAAATCTTGCCATCCTTGCTTTTAATGTACAATCTGTCTGTACTTCTTCCAAGACAGATTTGTTTGGTCTTCTGGCAGTCCATGGTGTATTCAATATTCTTTGCCAACACCATAAATCAAAGTCATCAATTCTTCTTAGGTTTTCCTTAGTCATCATTCAGCTTTCACGTACATACAAGGCCACTGAAAGCACTATGGCTTGGAAGAGGCAAAGCTTAGTACTTAAAGTGATATTTTTGCTTTTTAACACAATAAAGAGGTCTTTTGCAGCAGATTTGCCCAATGTAAAGATTGTTGTTTACTGTCTTTAAAATTGGGAGATTATCCTGGATTTTCTGGGTAGGTCCAATATAATAACAAAAAAAGAATCACGTTGACTCTAACTCATGGTAACATCAAAGAGCAAATCACCAAATCAATGCCATTTATAGTAGCCACCAAGAAGATAAAATACTTGGAAATAAATCTTACCAAAGATGTAAAAACTTATGCAAAGAAAACTACAAAACATTTCTAAAGGAACCAAAAGAGACCTACATAAGTGGAAAAACATACCTTGCTCATTGGTAGGAAGACTTAACATTGTAAAAATTTTTATTCTACCAAAAGTGATCTATAGATTTAACGCAATTCCAATCCAAATTTCGACGTTATTTTTTAATGAGATGGAGAAACAAATCACCAACTTCATATGGAAGGGAAAGAGTTCCCAGATAAGTAAAGCATTTCTGAAAAAGAAGAAAAAAGAGGGAGGCATCACTCTACCTGATTTTAGAACCTATACCACCACAGTAGTCAAAACTGCCTGGTACTTGTACAACAACAGATACATAGACCAATGGAACAGAATTGAGAATCCAGACATAAATCCGTCCACATATGAGCAGTTGATATTTGACAAAGGCCCCAAATGAGTTAAATGGAGAAAAGACAGTCTTTTTAATAAAAGGTGCTGGCATAACTGGATATCCATCTGCAAAAAAATGAAAAAAGACCCATACCTCACTCCATGCACAAAAACGAACTCAAAATGGATCAAAGACCTAAATATAAAATCTAAAACAATAAAGATCATGGAAGAAAAAATAGGGACAACGTTAGGATCCCTAATACATTGGCATAAGCAATATACAAACCATTACTAACAATGGGCAAAAAAAAACTAGATAACTGGAAGCTCCTAAAAATCAAACCTCTATGCTCATTCAAAGACTTCACCAAAAGAGTAAAAAGATTACCTACAGACTAAAAAAAAAAAAAAAAAAAAATTTTAGCTAAGACATTTCCGATCAGTGCCTGATCTCTAAAATCTACATGATACTGCAAAAACTCAACTACAAATAGACAAATAACCCAATATAAAAATGGGCAAAAGATATGGATAGGCACTTCAGTAAAGAAGACATTCAGGTAGCTAACAGATACATGTGGAAATGCTCACGATCATTAGCCATTAGAGAAATGCAAATCAAAACTACAATGAGATTCCATCTCACTCTAACGAGGCTGGCATTAATCCAAAAAAAAAATAGCAAATGTTGGAGAGGTTGAGTAGAGACTGGAACACTTATACACTGCTGGTGGGAATGTAAAATGGTACAACCACTTTGGAAATCGATCTGCCGCTTCCTTAAAAAGCTAGAAATAGAACTACCATATGTTCCAGCAATCCCACTCCTTGGAATATATCCTAGAAAAATAAGAGCCTTTACACAAACGGATATATGCACACCCATGTTCATTGCAACACTGTTTACAATAGCAAAAAGATGGAAGCAGCCAAGGTGCCCATCAAGGGATGAATGGGCAAATAAATTATGGTATATTCACACAATGGAATACTATGCATCGGTAAAGAACACTGAGGAATCTGTGAAACATTTCATAACATGGAGGAATTTGGAAGGCATTATGCTGAGCGAAATTAGTCAGTTGCAAAAGGACAAATATTGTATAAGACCATTATTATAAGAACTGGAGAAATAGTTTAAACAGAAGAAAATCTTCTTTGATGGTTACGAGGTGGGGAGGGAGGGAGGGACGGAGAGGAGTATTCACTAATTAGATAGTAGATAAGAACTACTTTAGGTGACGGGAAAGACAACACACAATACAGGCAAGGTCAGCACAACTGGACTAAGCCAAAAGCAAAGAAGTTTCCTGAATAAACTCAATACTTCAAAGACCAGTGTAGCAGGGGCGGACCATGGTTTCAGGGGACGTCTAAGTCAATTGGCATAATAAAGTCTATTAAGGAAACATCCCTCATCCCACTTTGGAGAGTGGTGTCTGGGGTCTTAAACACTAGCAAGCGGCCATCTCAGATGCATCTATTGGTCTCAACCCACCTGCACCAAAGGAGAATGAAGAACACTAAGGACACAAGGCGATTATTCGCTCAAGAGACAGAAAAGGCCACATAAACCAGAGATTACATCAGCCTGAGACCAGAAGAACTAGATGGTGCCAGGCTACAACTGATAACTGCCCTGACAGGGAACACAACAGAGAACCCCTGAGGGAGCAGGAGAGCAGTGGGATGCAGACCCCATATTCTCATAAAAAGACCAGGCTTAATGCTCTGACTGAGACTATAAGGACCCCAGTGGTCATGGTCCCCAGACCTTCTGTTAGCTCAGGAAGGGAGCCATTCCCAAAGCCATATCTTCAGACAGGTATTGGACTGTACGATGGGATAGAAAAGATGCTGGTCAAGAATGAGCTTCTTGGATCAAGTAGGCACTTGAGACTATGTTGTCATCACCTATTGAAGGGGAGATGAGAGGGCAGAGGGGATTAGAAGCTGGCGGAATGGACACGAAAAAAGAGAATGGAGGGAAGGAGCAGGCTGCCTCATTAAAAAAAAATTTTTTTTTAGGGGGAGAGTAATTAGGAGTATATAACAAGGTGTATATAAATTTTCGTATGAGGGACTGACTTGATTTGTAAACTGTCACATAAAGCACAATAAAAATTAAAAAAAAAAAAAAAAGATCTTACCAGGTAGGTGTAAGATAATACAGAATACCTTTGGTAAATTTTAAATCTTTAAAATAATATGTAATTTCAAAATCAGAGACTACATCAGCCAGAGACCAGAAGAACTAGATGGTGCCTAGCTACAACTGATAACTACCCTGACAGGGAACACAGCTGAGAATCCCTGATGGAGCAGGTGGTCAGTGGGATGCAGACCCCAGATTCTTGTAAAAAGAGCAGACCTAATGGTCTGACTGAGACTAGAAGGACCCCGGAGGTCATGGTCCCCAGATCTTCTGTTAGCCCCAAACTTGAACCATCCCCAAAGCCAAGTTTTCAGACAGGAATTGGACTGGATTGTAAGATAGAAAATGATACTGGTGAGGAGTGAGCATCTTGGCTCAAGTAGACACATGAGACTATGTGGGCAGCTGCTGTCTAGAGGGGAGATGACAAGGCGGAGGGGGATAGAAGCTGGCTGAAAGCACATGGGGAAATACAGTGTGGAGAGAAAGAGTGGGCTGCCGCACTGTAGGAAGAGCAACTGGGGTCACATAACAATGTGTGTTTAAGTTTTTGTATGAGAAATTGACTTGAATTGTAAACTCTCACTTAAGGCACAATAAAAAAAATCTTTGATAATGAAGAAATAAAAAGCTGTCACATCAGGTAGTGGTGATGTCTGAACAACATGATGAATGTAATTAATGCCACTGAATTATAATTTGAAAAGACATTCAAATGGAAATTTTTTTACATATTTATTTTCTACAATTAAAAAAAAAGAAAAACTTTGCCACCAACCATACGTTAATCCATTTTCAAATGCATACTTTACTTGCTTCACTGAATCTAGAAAACACAAACATTTCAAAAGAATCTAAAAAGAAAGGTTGGTAAAGTCAGTAAGAAAATATTTGGCAAGTAAAGAATCATAGGTTTAATATCTTTCTTATGCCATTTCTCATTGGTATTTAGTATTCTCTATTTTTTTTTATGAAGTTAATGGAAACCCTGGTAGAGTAGTGGTTAAGTGCTACGGCTGCTAACCAAAAAGGTCGACAGTTTGAATCCACCAAGTGCTCCTTGGAAACTCTATGAGGCAGTTCTGCTCTGTCCTATAGGGTCGCTATGAGTTGGAATAGGCCCGATGGCAGTGGGTTTGGTTTTTGGTTTATGAAGTTAATGGAACTTGGGTGGCGCAAGCAGTTTGTGGTTAGCTGCTAACTCAGAGGTTGGCCATCCAAACCCACCCAGAGGCTCTGTGGAAGAACTGCTTCCTTAAAGGTTACGGCCAAATAAACCCTGTGGAGCAGTTCTACTCTGTAACACATCAGGTGACCATGAGGCTGGAACCAACTTTATGGAAACCAACAACAACAAATTAATCGTATTAAAAATGTGGTGTCACAATAAAATGTGTTTGATTCAACCTGCTCCTATTCCTCTCTGCCTTCTCATCTCACCTCCAGACAGGAGCTGCCCACATAGTCTCATGTGTCCTCTTGAGCTAAGAAGCACACTCCTCACCAGTATCATTTTAAGTGTTATAGTCCAGTCTAATTTTTGTCTGAAGAGTTGGCTTCGGGGATGGTTTTAGTTTTGGGCTAACAAGAGAGTCCGGGGGCCATGACCTCTAGGGTCCCTCCATTCTCAGTCAGACCATTAACCCTGGTCTTTTTACAGAATTTGAGTTCTGTACCCCACTTTTCTCCTGCTCTGTCAGGGACTCTCTTTTGTGTTCCCTGTCAGGGCTGTCTTTGGTGGTAGCTGGGCACCACCTAGTTCTTCTGGTCTCAGGCTGATGGAGTCTCTGGTTTATGTGGCCCTTTCTGTCTCTTGGGCTCATATTTTCCCTGTGTCTTTGGTGTCCTTCATTCTCCTTTGCTCCAGTTGAGTTGGAACAAATTGATTCATCTTAGATGGCCACTTGCTAGCTTTTAAGACCCAGACACCACTCACTCACCAAAGTGGGATGCAGAACGTTTTCTTAATAAACTTTGTTATGCTAATTGACAGAGATATCCCCTGAAACCATGGTCTCCAGATCCCTGTCCCTGCTACTCTGGCTTTAGAAGCATTTGGTTGTGTTTCGGAAACTTCTTTGCTTTTGGTTTAGTTACAGTTGTGCTAATCTCGCCTGTATGGTGTGTTCTCTTTTCTTTCACGTAAAATAGTTCTTGTGTACCATCTAATTAGTGAATACCCCTTTCTCTCCTTCCCTGTCCTAGTAACCATCAAAGAATATTTTCTTCTGTGTTTAAACTTTTTCTTGAGTTCTTATAATAGTGGTCTTATACAATATTTGTACTTTTGCAATTGAGTAATTTCACTCAGCATAATGCCTTCCAGATTCCTCCATGTTATGAGATGTTTCACGAATTCAACGTTCTTCTGTGTCATTGCGTAGCATTCCATTATGTGTATATACCATAATTTTTTTATCCATTCATCTGCTAATGGGCACCTTGATTGCTTCCATCTTTTTGCTATTGTAAACAGTACTGCAATGAACATGGCTGTGCATATATCTGTTTGTGTGAGGGCTTTTATTTCTCTACGATATAGTCCAAGGAGTGGGCTTGCTGGACCATATGGTAGTTCTATTTCTAGCTTTTTAAGGAAGCTCCAAATCGATTTCCAAAGTGGTTGTACCATTTTACATTCCCACCAGCAGTGTGTAAGTGTTCCAATCTCTCCACAACCTTTACAACACTTATTATGTTGTGTTTCTTAGATTAATGCTAGCCTCGTTGGGGTGAGATGGTATCTCAAAGTAGTTTTGATCTGCATTTCTCTAATGGCTAGTGATCATGAGCATTTCCTCATATATCTGTTAGCCGCCTGAATGTGAAGTACCTGTTCATATCCTTTTTTAATTGGGTTATTTGTCTTTTTTGTTGTTGCTGTTTTGCAGTATCTCGTAGAATTAGGAGTTTAGGCCCTGATCAGATTTGTCCTAGCTCAAAATTCTTTCCCAGTCTGTGAGTTGTCTTTTTACTCTTTTGGTGAAGTCTTTGCGTGAGCATAAGGGTTTGATTTTTAGGAGCTCCCAGTTACCTAGTTTCTCTTCTGGTGTTTCTGCATTGTCAGTAATGTTTTGTATACAGTTTATGCCATGTAATAGGGCTTATCATGTTGTCCCTATTTTTTCTTCCATGATCTTTACCATTTTAGATTTTATATTTAGGTCTTCGATCCATTTTGAGTTAATTTTTGTGCATGGTGTGAGGTATGGGTCTTGTTTCATTTTTTTGCGTGTGAATATGCAGTTATGCCAGCACCGTTTATTAAAGAGACTGTCTTTTTCCCCAATTAATGGACTTTAGGCCTTTGCTGAATATCAGCCGCTCATAAGTGGATGAATTTACATCTGGTTTCTGTTCCACTGGTCTATGTATCTGTTGCTGTACCAGTACCAGGCTGTTTTGACTATCCCGGCAGTATATAATAGGTTCTAAAATCAGGTAGTGTGAGGCCTCCCACTTTGTTCTTCTTCTTCAGTAATGTCTTACTTATATGGGACCTCTTCCCTTTCCTCATGAAGTTCATGATTTGTTTCTTCGTCTCATTAAAAAATGCCATTGGAATTTGGATCCAGATTGCATTGTATCCACAAATCACTTTGGGTAGAATAGACATTTCCACAACGTTGAGTGGAAATGTCTATTCTACCCAAAGTGATTTGTGAGTACAATGCAATCTGGATCCAAATTCCAATGGCATTTTTTAATGAGACGAAGAAACATGAGCAAGGTATGTTTTTCCTTTTATATAGGTCTCTTCTGGTTTCTTGAAGTAGTGTCTTGTAGTTTTCTTTCTATAGGCTCTTTACATCCTTGGTTAGATTTATTCTTAAGTATTTTAACTTCTTGGGGGCTATTGTAAATGCTATTAATTTGGTGATTTCCTCTTCAATGTTCTCTTTGTTGGTGTAGAGAAATCCAGATGATTTTTGTATGTTTATCTTGTGTCCCAATACTTGGCTGAACTCTTCTATTAGCTCCCATAGTTTTCTTGTGGATTCTTTAGGGTTTTCTGTGTATAAGATCATATGACCTGCAAATAGAGATACTTTTACTCCTTCATTACCAATGTGGATACCCTTTATTTCTTTGTCTAGCCTAATTACTATGGCTAGGACCTCCAGTACAATGTAGAATACCTTTGGTGATAAAGGGCATCCTTATCTGGTTCCCATTCTCAAGGTGAATGCTTTTAGATTCTCTCCATTTAGGATGATGTTGGCTGTTGGCTTTGTATAAATGTCTTTTACTGTGTTGAGGAATTTCCCTTCTACTCCTATTTTGCTAAGAGTTTTTATCATGAATGGGTGTTGGACTTTGTGAGATGCTTTTCCTGCATCAATTGGTAAGATCATGTGGTTCTTGTCTCTTGTTTTATTTATGTGGTAGATTACATTGATTGTTTTTCTAATGTTGAACCATCCCTGTATAGCTGGTATGAATCCCACTTGGTCATGGTGAATTATTTTTTTGAAATGTTGTTGAATTCTATTGGCTAGAATTTTGTTGAGGATTTTTGCATCTAAGTTCATGAGGGATATTGGTTTGTAATTTTCTTTTTTTGTGGTGTCTTTACCTGGTTTTGGTATCAGGGTTATGGTGGCTTTATAGAATGAGTTTGGGAGTATTCTGTCCTTTTCTGTGCTCCAAAAAACTTTTAGTAGTAGTGGTGTTAACTTTTCTCTGAAAGTTAGGTAGAATTGTGCTGTGAAGCCATCAAGGCCAGGGCTTTTTTTTTGTTGGGAGTTTTTAAATTACTATTTCAATCTCTTCTTTTTTTATAAATTTATTTAGTTGTTCTACCTCTGTTTGTGTTAGTTTATGCAGATAGTGTGTTTCTAGAAATTTGTCTATTTCCTCTAGATTTTCAAATTTGTTAAAGTACAGTTTTTCATAGTATTCTGTTATGGTTCTTTTAATTTCATTTGGGTCTGTTGTGATATTGCCCATCTCATTTCTTATTTGGGTTATTTGCTTCATCTCCTGGTTTTCTTTTGTCACTTTGGCCAATGGTTTATTGATTTTGGCAATTTTTTCAAAGAACCAGCTTTTGGTCGTGTTAACTCTTTCAATTGTTTTTCTACTCTCTATTTCATTTAATTCTGTTCCAATTTTTATTATTTGCTTTTGCCTGGTGCCCGAGGGCTTTTGCTGCTCTCTTTCTATTTGTTTAAGTTGTAGGGTTAATGCTCTGATTTTGGCCCTTTCTTCTTTTTTAAGTGTGTATTTATTGCTATAAATTGACCTCTGAGCACTGCTTTTGCTGTGTCCCAAATGTTCTTGTAGGATGTGTTTTCATTCTCATTTGAATCTATGAATTTCTTTATTCCATCCTTAATTTCTTCTATAACCCAATAGTTTTTGAGCAAGGTGTTTTTCAGTTTCCATGTGTTTGATTTTTTTCTTTGCTCTTTCTGTTATCGATTTCTACTTTTATGGCTTTATGGTCAGAAAAGCTGCTTTGTAATATTTTGATGTTTTGGATTCTGTTAAGGCTTTCTTAGTGGCCTAATATGTGGTCTATTCTGGAGAATGTTCCATGTGCATTGGAAAAGAAAGTATACTTGGTTGCTGTTTGCTGGAGTGTTCTGTATATGTCTATGGGGTAAAGCTGGCTGATTGTGGCGTTTAGATCTTCCGTGTCTTTATTGAGCTTCTTTCTGGATGTTCTCTCATTCACTGAAAGTGGTGTGTTGAAGTCTCCTATTATTATTGTGAAGCTGTCTATCTCTCTTTTTCAATGCTGCTAGAGTTTGTTTTATGTATTTTGAAGCCCGAAGCCCTGTCTTAGGGTGCGTAAACATTCATTGTGTCATGTTCTTCTGGTGTATTGACCCTTTAATCATTATATAGAGTCCTTCCTTATCCTTTGTGGTGGATTTTACTTTATTTTGTCAGAGATTAATATTGCCATTCTTGCTCTTTTTTGATTGTTGTTTGCTTGATGTATTGTTTTCCATCCTTTGAGTTTTAGCTTGTTCGTGTCTTTAAGCCTAAGTTGTGTCTCTTGTAGGCAGCATATAGATGAATCGTGTTTTTTTAATCCATTCTGCCACTCTCTGTCTTTTTATTGGTGCATTTAGTCCATTGACATTCAACATAATTATTGATAGGTATGAGTTTAGTGCTGTCATTTCGATGTCTTTTTGTGTGTGTGTTGTTGACAGTTTCTTTTTTCCACTTATTTTTCTGTGCTGAATCGTTTTTCTTTATATAGTCTTTTCTTCTTTTTCATTGTTGTTAATTTTGTATTTGGTGAGTCTTAATGTCTTTCTTGTTTTTTATTTTGATGTGTAGGATTGTTAGTTTCTTTTGTGGTTACCTTAATATTTTCCCATGTTTTCTAAGTTTAAACCAATCTTTTATTTCTTTATATCACCTTGACTTCCTCTCCATATGAAAAATCTATGACTATGTTTTTTAATCCCTCTTTTTTGTTTTAATGTCGCCATGTTTTACATAATGATGTCACTGTTTCCCTGTGTTGAGAGTTTTATCTTTGATTTATTTTTGTGATTTCCATGCCTGGGTTGATATCTGTTTGCTCTGTCCTGTGTACTAATTTGGGGTTGTTATCTGATGTTATTGATTTTCTAACTGAAGGACTCCCCCTAGTATTTCTTTTAAATTTGATTTGTTTTTTGCAAATTCCCTAAATTTGTTTATCTGGAAATGTCCTAATTTCTCCATCATATTTGAGAGGCAGTTTTGCTGGATATATATAGTGCTGGGCTGGCAATTTTTTTCCTTCAGGGCTTTATATATGTTATCCCATTGCTTTCTTGCCTGCATGGTTACTGCTAAGTAGTCCGAGCTTAGTCTTATTGAGTCTCCTTTGTAGGTGACTTTTCATTTATCCCTAGCTGCTCTTAAAATTTTCTCTTTATTTTTGATTTTGGCAAGTTAGATTATGGTGACTTTTGGGGGGAATCTACCTTGTGTGGGGTTCCATGAGCATCTTGGATAGATATCTTCTCATCTTTCATGATATCAGGGAAGTTTTCTGCCAACAAATCTTCAGCAATCCTCTCTGTATTTTCTGTTCTCCCTCTCTGTTCTGGCACTCCAATCACTCGTAGGTTATTCCTCTTGATAGAGTCCCACATAATTCTTAGGATTTCATTTTTTTTAATTCTTTTATCTGATTTTTCCTCAAATATGTTGTTGTCAATTGCTTTAACTTCAATCTCACTAACTCTGACTTCTGTTTCCTCAGTTCTGCTCCTATGACTTTCTATTGAATTGTCTAATTCTGAAATTTTGTTTATAATCTTCTGGATTTCTGTTTGCTGTCTCTCTATGGATTCTTGCAGCCTATTAAGTTTGTCCTTAAGCTCTTCTGTGATTTTTTTGAAGTTCCTCTACTGCTTTGTGTGTTCCTTGGCTTATTCTGCATTTTGCCTGATCTCCTTTCTGATTATTCTACTTCTGGTAATTTCAGGAAGTTCTCTTCATCCAGAAGATTCGATTTTTTGTTTTGGGAGCTTGCTGAAGCCATCATGGTCTGCCTCTTTACATGATTTGATATTGACCATTGTCCCGAACCATCAATAAGTTATCGTATTTATTTTATGTTTGCTTACTGTGTCCTAGCTTCTTGTTTTGTTTTATTGTGATATGCCCAAATAGGCTGTTTGACTGAGCTAGTTTGATTATTGGCACCTTTGAAGATCTAACATCCTGTCACCAGGCAGTTACA
The DNA here is from genome assembly GCF_024166365.1 of Elephas maximus indicus. Taxonomy (NCBI): domain Eukaryota; kingdom Metazoa; phylum Chordata; class Mammalia; order Proboscidea; family Elephantidae; genus Elephas; species Elephas maximus. Next base: position 134,011,731 of record NC_064826.1, read on the forward strand.
GTTGTTGCTAGGTATGTGAATCCAGGAGTTCATTATTTTTCTTGTATGGATTTAGCTCAGGTGTCCAGGTAGTTGGTTGCCAAGTTTGCAGTGCAGACTCTCACCTACAGTCTTAGACGAGCAGGAATGATTGGTGTAGGCCAGGTATCTGGCTGCAGTAGGGGGTCACACACTGAGCAAGGCAGTGGGTTGACAGCTGCCCCTGAGTGTCTGTGAGGAAAGTGTGTACCTGTTCCCTAGAGTGTGTAGGTGGATGGGTTTTGCAGCCTGACTATGGACACTGAAGCTGTTGGGTGTAAGGACTGGAAGGCACTGCTTATTCTTGGACTCCTGTTGTGGGTGGCTAGGTGGCATGGGTGAAGCCACCAGTCCTTAGGCCCTTGTTGTGGGTAGGTGAGGACTCTGCTTAATAGGCACAGTGGCATCAAACGTCATGAACTTCCCTCTCCACCATATAGCGGAAACACTTGAAGATAAACTTCAGGTATATACCTTGTTGTACTGTTCTAATGAGGGCCTATGCTGTTGAAATCAGCCCTCACAGGTCTATGCAGTGGTGAAAGACATTCAAAGTCCATGAACCCCTTATGCCTGTGCTTAGGCAAAGGAGCTGCTTCTGCCCTGAGTTCCTGGCTTAGGGAAGTCAGCAGATTATTTTTTCCCTGTTTGTTAATTTGTTCCCTCTCCAAGGCCGGAAGAATGGTTCAAGGTGTGTGATGGGTCCTACTTCTGTCCCAGGCTCGGAATCAGTGAGGAGCAGGAAGGGGGCAAGTAAGTGGGAGAGAGGTTTTTTCCAAAGGGGTATTTTTTGATCTGCACTTTGGGTTAGATGCATGTACTTATCTTTTGCTGATTGAGCACCACTTTTCACTGATTCAGGAGGTGTGAGTACTCTCCACTGCTCAGGCTCTCCCAATGTGGAAAATACTTCCCTAACACCACTGCTTGCCTTACTGCCGGCACCAGCCAACCCCAGCCTGCAGGGTGCTGGCTCCTGCCAGATCAGGTCTGGCAACTCCTCGCTGCTTCTGAACCATCGCTCCCTCCTCCTGACACTCAGTCTGATTCCTCAACTTTGCCTTTGATGTTCAGGGCTCCTAGATTGTAATATATAATCAATTCACGTCTTTTTTCACATCTTTGTTGTAAGAAGGGCCACAGGAAGCACCTGACTACTTTGCTATCTCGGCCCCGCCTCCTGCTATAGAGTTTTAGTGAAGAGTTTGTTTATTGCTGAACCCCTTCTTTCTCTGTTGATTGGCATTGAGAGGCAAACGTGGAGGTAAGGGTTTGCAATTCACAGTTTTTTTCTTCCCAACTAATTTATAAGTTTAGCATGACCTGTATATGCACAGCTGCAAACCCTAGTTTTAGTCCCACAGTATAATTTCCGTCATCGATTGAAGCTACTTCAGTCCACTGGACATATTAAATCCCAAAGAGCAACCTTTTTTGGGGGGGCGGTAACTGAATATGGACTATTTTTCAAACTAAAATGAATGTCAGATAAAGGCAAACTTTATTTGAAAAAAAGGAAACTTACGGGAGGAAGGCTTAGGGCAGCCACCTGTAGACACAATGTTCTGGTTGTCAATAAAGCCCCCCCCCCCAAAAAAAAACCAAACCCATTGCAGTGGAGTCAATTTCAACTTGTAGCAAACCTACAGGACAGAGTAGAACTGCCCCATACGGTTTCCAAGGAGTGGCTGTGGCATTCAAACTGCTGACCTTTTGGTTAACAGAAGTAGCACTTAACCACTGTGTAACCAGGGCTCACTGGTTGTCAATAGATTTGTTACAATCAGAAAGTTTAATTTACAGATAGGTACCTTCTTGTCCACTTACAGACTCCAAGCTTTCAGTTCAGTATACTGGGGAAACCTCAGCCTCAGTGATAGGTTGAAGGGGAGCTCCCACAAAGTTCTAATTTCACAGTTCTTTTTTTTCTTTTTTTTTGTACCTAATCCCAGGTGTTGCTTGCTTAGATTCCTGTTGCAGAGCTGGAGCTAGGCTGAGATGAGTGAGGAACTCACCTCAGGCATGCAATTTAAAGAGACACCATAAAAATCAGTAATCAGAATAAATATTTTAATGCAATATTGAAAAGAAGTTAATGCAAAAATCCATCATAAGCAAAATATTAAAAATTAAATAAAGACAGGATTCAATCCTGTCCTTCCACAACTTGTCTGACTTTTCTCACCTAACCCCTGCTGTTAAAGTAATATTTCAGTTAGAATCCATTAGAACTATAACATGCTGAACCTGGTATGAAGATTCCTCTTATCAATCCATGCACTGCAGAAATATTTGCTGTAAGAAAGCTATTTTGTTTAAGAAGAGGTTACTAATTACATTTATTTCTTAAGGCAATAGCGTTTTCAAGGCGGCAAAATTCTCATAGTCTGAGACCCTCAATGATCAGTTTCTTTCCCTTCACTTTTTCTTTGATACATTTCATTCGTAAGTTTCCAGTTACTGATCTTATCACTATAAAGCCAATTACATTATGTTGTATGATTTTACCACAAAATCTGACTTGTTAGCCTTGCTGTCCTGAGTAGGGTGACCATCTGGGACATTCTGTCTTTGAAAGTGATGCTATCAATAATTATACCAGGACTTCAGGCGTAAACTGGGATGATTTGAACAAACCAGGACACACAATCATCCTGATTACAGTGGTTGCTTTTAGGATCCACTGTTACATTTGGGATACATTCCAGTCTCACAGATGCCTTTCTTATTGTGAGAGTGGTCACTTAGAAGGTAGCAGCATTTTATACATGTTGCATTAAACTTATGTTATTTATATATCCCTTTTGACTTTTAAATATTTTCACAGTCCGAGCTTGGGTATTTGTGACATGTTCTTCAGACAGCCTGCTACCCTGTAGCATGTTATTAGAGTTTTGCATTTATATTATGCTTCTAAATGCAGTCTTTGAAGTTATTTGATAACATGCCTTTTACCACAGCACTCGGAATACTAAGTTATGTTCAGAATTTCCACATTCTCCTTTAGTGAAACATTACCACACCAGTAAACCTATAATAATATAGCAATGGACTCCTACCCTGATATCCCATTTCTGTGACAACTTGTCTTGTCATCCTCAGAGGGGCTTTATCTCGCTGACTCCCTCAGTAGAAATGGACACATTTCATTAGTTCAGCAGGAAATTTTGCCTTTACCGCTTAGCTTCTTTACCACATGGGGGCAGTGATGAATAACTTGTGGAGAAAGAGAGATTAGCAAAACTGTTGATATTCTAGAATAAAATACGTGTACGTATCCGTGTATCCATTTATCTATCCATCTATCTATCCATCCATCTATCCATAAATCTATCCATCCATCTATCTATCATCTATCTATCTATCGTGTATCTATCTAATACCATTCAATCCTTATCCCGGTGTTCTTGATTATTAACAAGAAGCAGTAGAAGTTACCTATGGTGATACACAAAATTTACTCTATATCCCACGCTTGAAAGATTTTTTTTTAAATCATCTGAACTCTGAGTTTTACCATGCTTTTGAGAACTGATAAATGAAAGGCTCCAAAATGCAAATATTTTTTAATGTGATATTAAATTTGAATCTTCAAAGTCTCTGTGAGGATATGTGTAAGGTTTTAAATAGGTGACCAATTTCTACTTTAGGAATCTAAAGCTTATTCACAGAATATGGTCTCAGCTATTAATATAATAATTTAAATAAAACAATTAGTTCTTGTGAAAGTTCTGAGAAAGAAAACCAACATAAATTGTTCAGGAACTAGGGAATGATGAAGCTTCATTTCCTGGTCTTTGAAATTGTACCAGTGATTGACAACCACACAAAAAGGAAAGATTAATGCAGAACACACCAATAGAGTAGGTGAATCTACATTTTGTAAAATATTTTTCCACTTTAATTAAAAAATAGATCATTATCAAGGCAACACAAACCCGAGGTTATAAATATTAATGTAATATGGTAAATTTTGATATTTAAATGATAGAAATAACCTAAAGAGGAAAAAAACCAAGACATTGTACTCCACGAGTTAGAAAAAATACTGTTTCTAGACTCAAAATAAATGTGATGTCTTTTTATAAAGCAAAGATTAAATTTTAAAAAGCCAAACTTTCCTAGTATAAAATTAACCTCTGGATTTTTTTTTGTACTAAACTGTTGTAAAATGAGGTGACTTTCACATTTGTATATTAAAATAAAATATTTAATTACATAAATGCCTTTTTAGTGTATTCTATATCAACATAACTCTTTTTCCAAATAATTGACTTTAACTGCAGTGTGCATTTTTGTCTTTTAAGTTAGCACAAAACCTAAGTTCCATCTCATAAGCTATGTATTGAAGATGAGGACCAGGTGGGGGAGGGTTCAAATTCACCATTTTCCTACATGCTTTGACTGATGTGTTATAGAGCAAATAGTGCTTGATTTAGGTCAAAGTCATGTCCTTGGTCCTAGTTGTTATAAGGACATTGCCTTCCTACAAAGCCCAGGGGAACAGAGAAAAGGACTTCCTAGGTGTTGCTATTTGTGATTTCAGTGTAATGACATGGCTGCAATGAGACTTTTAAAATTTTAACTTTTAATTTTGGAAATAAGCCAATGTGTATTTTATTTCCTTTTATTTTGAAATAGTCTATATGCTATTAAAAGGAAAAAAAAGTGATATGCCATAATATTGTGATAAAAAAAAAAGCCTGTTATTTTTCTGTGCAGTTGTTGAGACATTAATTTTGGAACAGAACTCTTTGTTATACATGTGACTAAAGCACCTAATTCAAAATGATTGCTAGAAAAGTGGATCTAAATATCCCACCCAGGATAGTCTTTACAAAAATCTGTTTTTAAGTATGCCTAAACGACGCATTGCATTCGGCAGATTTGCAGCAAAAGACCTCTTTAAAGTGTTAAAAAAGCAAAGATGCCACTTTGAAGACTAAGGTATGCCTGACCCGAGCCATGATTTTTCAATGGCTTTATACACACGAGAAAGCTGGACAATGAATAAGGAAGACTGAAGAAGAATTGACACCTTGAATTATGGTGTTGGTGAAGAATATTGAATATACCAGGGGCTGCCAAAAGAACAAATCTGTCCTGGGAAAAGTACAGTCAGAATGCTCCTTAGAAGGAAGGAAGACCAGATTACGTCTCACATACTTTGGACATGTTATTAAGAGGGGTCAGCCTCTGGAGAGGGACATCACGCCTGGTAAAGTAGAAGGTCAGTGAAAAAGATGAAAACCCTGGATGAGGTAGATTGACACAGTGTCTGCAACAAAGGGCTCAGGAATAACAATGATTGTGAGGATGATGCAGGGCCAGGCAGTGTTTCTTTCTGCTGTACATAGGGTCGCTATAGTAGGAACTGACTCCACAGCACCTAAGAACAACAAAAATAGAAGATACACTCAGTCATGTATACACCCACATGCGCACACACACATACACACCCCAACACATACTTATATACGATATTTAACATAGTGTTTAAATAAATGGGATTTCCCAATTACGTTTTTGTTTTAATAGTATTTTTTGACCTATGAACTTAGTGAGTCCTATACACAACATAGTCTGTAATTTTATTTCTCATTTTAATTCCATTTGCACTTTGATTTCATTCCATTGCTTAAATGAGATTTAAAAAGCAACTTCAATAACAAGCTATTCACTTATTAAATGAGTGGCAATTTCAGTTTTTAAGACTTCTAAATTTTAATTTCTTCCCATCATTCTATATTCCTTTCTATACTCCTGACTCCTGGTATAATTTTATGGCCCGCTCATCCTAACTTGTTTCTTCCCCTGTGAGTGGTGTAGCTGTCTTTTATGGATATCTGTAACTCAGATGTCTGTAAGAGAGGGAGCTGTCTCTCGTATAATAAATACTGTGGAATATTTCTGTCATAATTACTGATTTTCTCCTGTGTGTGTCTGTATGATCAGGCTGTTCTGACAAGGCTCAGACATGTAAGAGTCCTCTGAAGGGAATTGATGGATTCCTGAGAAGGCCTAGTTGTGCAGTGGTTAAGCACTGGGCTGCTAAAGGAAAGACAGCTGGTTCAAACCCACGAGCTGCTGCACGGGAGATGTGGCAGTTCACTTCCTTAAAAATTACAGCCTTGCAAACCCTATGAGGCAGTTCTATTTACTCTGTCCTATAGGGTCGCTCTGAGTCTGAAGGGAGTCCAGGGCAACCCCTTTGGTTTTGGTTTTGAGGCTCCTCTGAAGAGGAAGCGGTGAGTCTCATATCAGTACAGCAGAGGGCGCAAGGGAGGTTCAGTGCCCTCCAGACGGATCCCTGTGGCATCGCAAATAAGGGCCATTTTTTTCCTATTTCTATTTTGTAACGTCTGCTTTCAAACTTTTGATGAGAGACAAAAACAAAACGAACAAACAAAAATAAAACAAAAACACAGCTTGAAAAATGCATTCCGTTATTTTGGTGTTGTCTGCAGTGGTTAAAAAAAAAGGGGGGGTGTAAAAGTTACATTCATATTGAAGATGGCAAACTGCATCTTTAGTTTTATACAGTTTCTTTATAAAAGATAGTATTTGTTTAGAAGACATTTTTTTTAAAATAAATATGTTACTGAGCTTTTGGTGAAAGTTTACAGAGCACGTTAGGTTGCCATTTAATCAATTTCTGTACGTGTTGTTCAGTGACATTGATTACATTTTCCACATTGTGTTAACATTCTCCATATTTCTGTTCTGGTTGTATTAGTTCCTTAATTCAGCTTCATTGCATCCCTTCCCCCTGCACTCCAACCTTCTAATCTATGATTTAGTGTAGATACTGATTATATGGTGTCATAATACATGATTTTCTTTTTTTTAAATTTTTGTCCTGCTTTAAGTGAAAGTTTACAAATCAAGACAGCCTCTCATATAAAAATTTATATACACCTTGCTGTATACTCCTGATTGCTCTCCCCCTAATGAAGCAGCACACCTCTTCCCTCCACTCTCTGGTTTTGTATCCACTCAGCCAGCTTCTGACCCCGTGACCTCTCATCTCCCCTCCAGACAGGAGCTGCCCACATATAATCATGTGCCTACTTGATCCAAGAAGCTCACTCTTCACCAGTATCATTTTCTATCCCATAGACCAATCCAATCCCTGTCTGAAAAGTTGGCTTTGGGAATGTTTCCTGTCTTGGGCTAACAGAAGCTCTGGGAACCATGGCCTCTGGGGTCCTTCTAGTCTCAGTCAGACCATTAAGTATGGTCCTTTTACGAGAATTTGAGGTCTCCATACCACTGCTCTCCTGCTCCCTCAGGTTCTCTGTTGTGTTCCCTGTCAGGGCTGTCATTGGTTATAGCCAGGCACCATCTAGTTCTTCTGGTCTCAGACTGATGTACTCTCTGGTTTATGTGGCCCTTTTTTGTCTCTTGCGCTCATAATTACCTTGCATCTTTGGTGTTCATTCTCCTTTGGTGCAGGTGGGTTGAGACCAATTAATGCATCTTAGGTGTCCGCTTGCTAGCGTTGAAGACCCTAGACGCCACTCTCCAAAGTGGGATGCAGTATGTTTTCTTAACAGATTTTATTATGCCAATTGACCTAGATGTCCCCTGAAACCACGGTCCCCAAAAGCCCGCCCCTGCTACACTGGAATTTCCTTGTAGTTTTTTTTAATTTAATTAATTTATTTTATTGTGCTTTAAGTGAAAGTCTACAAAACAAGTCAGTATCTGACATAAAAACTTATATATACCTTGCTCTCCCCCCAATGAGACAGCCCGCTCCCTCCTTCCAATCTCTCTTTTTGTGTCCATTTTGCCAGCTTCTAACCCCTTCAACCCTCCCATTTCCCCTCCAAGCAGGAGATGCCAACATAGTCTCAAGTGTCCACCTGATCCAAGTACCTCACTCCTCACCAGCATCCCTCTACTACCCACTGCCCACTCCAATCCATGTCTGAAGAGTTGCCTTCAGGAATGGTTCCTGTCCTGAGCCAACAGAAAGTCTGGGGGCCATGGCCACTAGCGTCCTTCTAGTCTCAGTCAGACCATTAATTCTGGTCTTTTTGAGAATTTGGGGTCTGCATCCCACTGTTCTCTTGCTCCCTCAGAGGTTCTCTGTTGTGTGCCCTGTCAGGGCAGTTATTGGTTGTGGCCAGGCAGCATCTAGTTCTTCTGGTCTCAGGATGATGTAGTCTCTGGTTCATGTGGCCCTTTCTGTCTCTTGGGCTCTTAGTTGTCGTGTGGCCTTGGTGTTCTTCATTCTCCTTTGCTCCAGGTGGGTTGAGACCGATTGATGCATCTTAGATGGCTGCTTGCTAGCATTTAAGACCCCAGACGCCACTCTTCAAAGTGGGATGCAGAATGTTTTCTTAGTAGATTGTATTATGCCAATTGACTTAGATGTCCCCTGAAACCATGGTCCCCAAAACTCTGCCCCTGCTACGCTGGCCTTCAGTTTATTCAGGAAACTTCTTTGCTTTTGGTTTCGTCCAGTTGTGCTGACCTCCCCTGTATTGAGTGTTGTCCTTCCCTTCACCTAAAGTAGTTCTTATCTACTATCTATTAGTGAATACCCATCTCCCACCCTCCCTCCCTGCCCCCTCTCCTAACCACAAGAGACTGTGTTCTTCTCAGTTTAAACTATTTCTCAAGATCTTATAATAGTGGTCTTATACAATATTTGTCCTTTTGCAACTCAGCATAATGCCTTCCAGTTTCCTCCATGTTATGAAATGTTTCACAGATTCATCACTGCTCTTTATTGATGCGTAGTATTCCATTGTGTGAATATACCATAATTTATTTAGCCATTCATCCATTGATGGGCACCTTGGTTGCTTCCATCTTTTTGCTATTGTAAACAGTGCTGCAATAAATGTGTTGTTGTTAGGTGCCGACGAGTTGGTTCCGACTCATAGCGACCCTGCGCACAACAGAACGAAACACTGCCCAGTCCTGAGCCATCCTTACAATCGTTGTTATGTTTGAGCTCATTGTTGCAGCCACTGTGTCAATCAACCTCTTTGAGGGTCTTCCTCTTTTCCGCTGACCCTCTACTCTGCCAAGCATGATGTCCTTCTCTGGGGTGTGCATATATCTGTTCGTGTAAAGGCTCTTATTTCTCTTGGATATATTCTGAGGAGTGGGATTGCTGGGTCGTATGGTAATTCTATTTCTAGGTTCTTAAGGAAGCACCAAATCGATTTCCAAAGTGGTTGTACCATTTTACATTTCCACCAGCAGAAAGTGTTCCAGTCTGTACACAGCCTCTCCAACATTTACTATTTGAAGCACGAAATCGATTTCCAAAGTGGTTGTACCATTTTACATTTCCACCAGCAGTGTGTAAGTGTTCCAATCTGTACACAGCCTCTCCAACATTTACTATTTTGTGTTTTTTGGGTTAATGCCAGCCTTGTTAGAGTGAGATGGAATCTCATTGTGGTTTTGATTTACATTTCTATAATGGCTAATGATTGACAGCATTTCCTCATGTATCTATAAACTGCCTGAATGTCTTCTTTAATGAAGTGCCTGTTCATATCCTTTGTCCATTTTTTAATTGGGTTTTTGTCTTCTTGTGGTTGAGTTTTAGCAGAATCATGTAGATTTTAGGGATCAGGCACTGGTTGGAGATGTCGTAGCTGAAAATTTTCCCAGTCTGTAGGTGGTCTTTTTACTCTTTTGGTGAGGTCTTTCGATGAGCATAGGTGTTTGATTTTTAGGAGCTCCCAGTTATCTGGTTTCTCCTCGGCATTTTTAGTAATTTTTTTTTTTTTTTTGTATTCTGTTTATGCCATGTATTAGGGCTCCTAATGTAGTCCCTATTTTTTCCTCCATGATCTTTATCATTTTAGACTTTATGTTTAGGTCTTTGATCCATTTGGAGTTAGTTTTTGTGCATGGTGTGAGGTATGGATCCTGTTTCATTTTTTTGCAGATCGATATCCAGTTATGCCAGCACCATTTCTTCAAAGACTATCTTTTCCCCAGTTGACTGACACTGGGCCTTTGTCAAATATTGGCTGGTCATATGTGGATGAATTTATATCTGGATTCTCAGTTCTGTTCCATTGGTCTCTCTGTCTGTTTTTGTACCAGTACCAGGCTGTTTTGACTACTGCGGCTGTATAAGTTTCTAAAATCGGGTAGAATGAGGCCTCCCACTTTCTTCTTCTTTTTCAGTAATGCTTTTTTACTTATCTGGGGCTTCTTTCCCCTCCTTATGAAGTTGGTGATTTGTTTCCCCATCTCATTAAAAAATGTCATTGGAATTTGGATCGGAATCGCATTGTATATATAGATGGCTTTGGCAGAATAGACATTTTTACAATATTAAGTCTTCCTATCCATGAGCAAGGTATGCTTTCCCAGTTATGTAGGTCCCTTTTGGTTTCTTGCAGAACTACCTTGTACTTTTCTTTGTATAGGTCTTTTACGTCTCTGGTTAGATTTATTCCTAAGTATTTTATATTCTTGGGCATTACTGTGAATGGCATTTATTTGGTGATTTCCTCTTCAATGTTCTTTTCGTTGATGTAGAGGAATCCAACTGATTTTTGTATGTTTATCTTGTAACCCGATACTCTGCTGAACTCTTCTATTAGTTTCAGTAGTTTTCTTGAGGATTCCTTAGGGTTTTCTGTGTATAAAATTATGTAGTCTGCAAATAGAGATAATTTTACTTCTTCCTTGCCAATCTGGATGCCCTTTATTTCTTTATCTAGCCTATTTGCTCTGGCTAGGACCTCTAGCACAATGTTGAATAAGAGTGGTGATAAAGGGCATCCTTGTCTTGTCCCGTTCTCAAGGGAAATGTTTTCATGCTCTCTCCATTTAGGATGATGTTGGCTGTTGGTTCATATATATGCCCTTTATTATGTTGAGGAATTTTCCTTCTATTCTTGTTTTGCTGAGAGTTTTTATCATGAATGGGTGTTCAACTTTGTGAAATGCCTTTTCTGCTTCAATTGATAAAATCATGTGGTTCTTGTCTTTTGTTTTATTTATATGGTGGATTACATTAATTGTTTTTGTAATATTGAACCATATTTGCATAAAAAAAAAACTTGGTCATGGTGAATTATTTTTTTGATATGTTGTTGAATTCTATTGGCTAGAATCTTGTTGAGGACTTTTGCATCTATGTTCATAAGGGGCATAGGTCTGTAATTTGCTTTTTTTGTGCTGTCTTTAGCTGCTTTTGGTATCAGGGATATGCTGGCTTCATAGAATGAGTTAGGTAGTACTCCATCCTTTTCTATGCTTTGAAATACCTTCAGTAGTAGTGGTGTTAATTCTTCTCTGAAAGTTTGGTAGAACTCTGCAATGAAGCTGTCCTGGCCAGGGCTTTTTTCTTTTGTTGGGAGTTTTTTTGATGACCTTTTCAATCCCTTTTTTTGTTATGGGTCTATTTAGTTGTTTTACTTCAGTTTGTGTTAGTTTAGGTAGATAGTGTGTTTCTAGGAATTCATCCATTTCTCCTAGGTTTTCAATTTTCTTAGAGTACAATTTTTTTTGTAGTAATCTGATACGATTCTTTTAATTTCAGTTGGGTCTGTTGTTATATGGCCACTCTCATTTCTTATTCGGGTTATTTGTTTCCTTTCCTGTATTTCCTTAGTCAGTCTGGCCAATGGTTTATCAATTTTGTTAATTCTTTTTAAGGAACCAGCTTTTGGTCTTTTTAACTCTTTCAATTGTTCTTCTCTTCTCTATTTCATTTAATTCTGCTCTAATTTTTATTATTTGCTTTTTTTCTGGTGCCTGAGGGCTTCTTTTGCTGCTCTCTTTCTATTTGTTCGAGTTGTAGGGATAGTTCTTTAATTTTGGCCCTTTCTTCTTTATGTATGTGTGAATTTATTATTATAAATTGACCTCTGAGCTCTGCTTTCACTGTGTCTGAAAGGTTTCGATAGGAAGTGTTTTCAGTCCAGTTGCATTCTATGAATTTCTTTATTCCCTTCTTAATGTCTTCTATAACCCAATCATTTTTGAGCAGGGTATTGTTCAGTTTCCATGTGTTTGATTTCTTTTCCCTGATTTTTCTATTATTGATTTCTACTTTTATGGACTTATGGTCTGAGAAGATGCTTTGTAATATTTCAATGTTTTGGATTCTGCAAAGGCCTGTTTTATGACCTAATATGTGATCTATTCTAGAGAATGTTCCACGTGCACTAGAAAAGAAAGTATACTTTGTAGCTGTTTGGTGGAGTGTTCTGTATAAGTCTATGAGGTCAAGTTGGTTGTTTGTAGCAGTTAGATCTTCTGTGTCTCTATTGAGCTTCTTACTGGATGCCCTATTCTTCACCGAAAGTGGTGTGTTGAAGTGTCCTACTATAATTGTGGAGGTGTCTATCTCACTTTTCAATTCCGTTAAAGTTTGTTTTATGTATCTTGCAGCCCTGTCATTGGGTCCATAAATATTTAATATGGTTATATCTTCCCGGTAAATTGTCCCTTTAATCATTATGTAGTGTCCCTCTTCATCCTTTGTGGTGGATTTAACTTTACAGTCTATTTTGTCAGAAATTAAAATTGCCACTCCTGCTCTTTTTTGATTGTTGTTTGCTTGATATATATTTTTCCATCCTATGAGTTTTAGTTTGTGTCTCTAAGTCTAAGGTGTGTCTCTTGTAGGCAGCATATAGATGGATCTTGTTTTTGTATCTATTCTGCCACTCTCTGTCTCTTTATTGGTGCATTTAGTCCATTTACATTCAGCGTAATTATAGATAAGTATGATTTTAGTGCTGTCATTTTGATGCTTTTTTTGTGTGTTGTTGACAATTTCATTTTTCCATTTACTTTTTTGTGCCAAGAAGTTTTTCTTTGTAAATTGTGTGTTCCTCATTTTCATAGTAGTTTATTTTTGCTAAGTCTTTATGTTTATCTTGGTTTTTATGTTGAAGTATGGAATTGTTAGACGTCTTTGTAGTTATCTTAATATTTACCTCTATTTTTCTAAGTAAATACCTAACTTCTATCACCCTTTGTCGCCTTGGTTTTCTCTCCATATGGAAGATCTATGCTTCCTGTATTTAGTCCTTCTCTTTTGATTATTGTAATCTTTTACGTATTGACATCAAAGATTCCCTGTTTTGAGCATTTTTTAAAAAAATTAATCTTATTTTGTTTTTGTGATTTCCCTATCTCAGTTGCTATCAGGATGTTCTGTTCTGTGACCTTGTTTTGTGTTGGTATCTGATATTTTTGATTTTCTGACCAAAGAATTTCCTTTAGCAATTCTCGTAGCTTTGGTTTGGTTTTTGCAAATCCTTTAAGCTTGTGTTTATCTGTAAATGTCTTAATTTCACCTTCATATTTGAGAGAGAGTTTTGGTGGATATATGATTCTTGGCTGGCAGTTTTTCTCCTTCAGTGCTCTATATATGTCATCCCATTGCCTTCTTGCCTTCATGGTTCCTGCTGAGGAGTTTGACGTTATTCTTATTGATTCTCCTTTGTAAGTGACTTTTTGTTTATCCCTGACTGCTTTTAAAAGTTTCTCTTTATCTTTGGTTTTGGCAAGTTGGATATGTCTTAGTGATTTTCTTTTGGGGCCTATCTTGTATGGGGTTCAATGAGCGTCTTGGATAGATATCCTTTCACCTTTCACGATGCCTGGGAAGTTTTCTGCCAACAGATCTTCAACTATTCTCTCTGTATTTTCTGTCATTCCCCCTGTTATGGAACTCCAATCATACGCAAGTTATTCTTCTCCTTAGAGTCTCACATACATGATTCTTAGGGTTTCTTCATTTTTAAAAATTCTTTTATATGATTTTTCTTCAACTATATTGGTGTCAATTGTCTTATCCTCCAACTCCCCAACTCTGCATTCCAATTTCTCCATTCTGCTCCCCTGACTTTCTATTGAGTTGTCTAATTCTGTAATTTTATTGTTAATCTTTTGAATTTCTGAATGCTGTCTCTCTATGGATTCTTGCAGCTGATTAAATTTTTCACTATGTTCTTGAATAATCTTTTTGATTTCTTCAACTGCTTTATCTGTGTGTTTCTTGGCTTTTTCTATAGATTGCCTTATTTCATTTCTGATGTCATCCCTGATGTCTTGAAGCATTCCGTATATTAGTTTTTTGTATTCTACATCTGGCAATTCCAGGAATGCACGTTCATCTGGGAAGGATTTTGATTCTTTGATTTGGGAGTTTCCAGAAGCAATTATGGTCTGCTTCTTTATGTGATTTGATATTAACTGCTGTCTCCAAGCCATCTATAAGATATTGTAATGATTTATTTTATATTTACTCACTGAGTCTTATCTTCTTGTTTTGTTTTGTTTCAATACACCCAGATGGGCTGCTAGAATGTGCTAACTTGATTGTTGGAACATTTGAATCACTTACGTCCTGTTATAAGCTGGTTTGAACAGTTACCAGGTATCTGAGCCTACGAGTCCTTTCAATATTCTTGAATAGAGTCAGCTCAGGTGTCCTGATAGTGGGTTACCTAGTGTGTGGTGTAGGCTCTCACCTATTAACTTAGAGGAGTAGTGGTGATGGTTGTATGCACCAGTTTCTAGTAGCAGCAGGGGTCACACTCCGAGGAGGGCAGGATGCTGACAGCCTTCCCCGAAGTGCCAGTGAGGTAGATGTATCTCTATTCTCTAGAGTACTCTGGTGGGTGGGCTCTGCATCTGTACCTTAGGCACCCAATGCTTGTACCTCTAAAGATTGGTAGGCGTCACTATCCTCAGACCCCTTTAGCAGGTGGCTAGGTGGTGTGGATGGAGCCTCAGCTCTCAGTTCCCTGCTGTGGATCAGTGAGGGCTCTGTTTAATAGGTAGAGAGGTATCTGACCTCCAAAACTTGCCTTTCCACTGCTTAGCTAAAACAATTACAGTCAGATCTCTATTAGAATTGTCTTTGCATTATAATAGCCACCTGGCTCCCTATAGGGGTGAAAGCCAAAGACTGTGGATCTCTTATGCCTGGATGGAGCTGGTTCTGTGTTGTTATTCCAGTTTAAGGAAGTCAGGGAAGGATTTTTCCTCTGATTGTTAATTGCTGCATTTCTCAGGCAAGGCGAATGGGTTAGAAATGAAAAGAAAAAAATCTCCTGCACAGCACTTCACTCTCTGGCCCAGGGAATTCCAATGTTAATGAAGCCAGCTGGGGGACAGAGGGGAGGGATCAGACAGATAGGAGATAGTAGCACAGCAAGATAGACAAAGCCACTTATCTTGTTTGGTGAGGACCATTCCACCTGAGATTCCAGAGGGGTTTACAGCCTGTTTGTGCTGGCTGGGTTTCCATCGAGATTGCCCCAGAGGGTCATGGCTGTGTCCCATGCTTGCTCCATCCCAGGAAGCCGTGACCAGCCCAGCCACACCTATTCCAAAGTCCAGCATCAAGCAAGGTCTTCTGCCTGGGACTCTGTGCTCCAGACTCAGAAACCAGTTGTTGCCTCTCCATGGTTTCTCGTTCCCCTGTCAGCCATGTTGGGGTGCAGCCTGTGTGTGCTGGCTGGGTCCCCGCTGAGATTGCTCTAGGGGGTTAGGGCTGTATCTCGTGCTTGCCCTGTCTCAGGAAGCTGTGATCAGCCCTGCCACACTTATTCCAAAGCTCAACATCAAGATCTACTTCCTGGGGCTCTGCACTCCAGGCTCTAAAACCAGTCACTGCTTTCCTGTGGTTTATTGTTCCCGTCAGCCGCATCACTGTATACTCTGCATGCGCTGGCTGGGTCCCCGCCAAGGTTGCTCCAGGGGCTTAGGGCTGTGTCCTGTGCTTGGCCCATCTCAGTAAGCCACAACCAGCCCCACTACTCTGGCACCAAGGAACTGCAAGGGCTCAAGGCTGTGGCGCAGCACACCGGCTCCGGAAGTGGTTGCTGCTTCAGCATGTGGCTTTTTGCTCCCCTGTCACTCAGGTCAACTCCTTAGTTCTGTGTTTGATGGTGAGAGTTTGTAGATTGCCATGTATGTAATCAATTCACTAGTTTTTTCAAGTCTTTGTTGCAAAAGGGATCAGCGGGAGCTTCTGCCTAGTCAGCCATCTTGGTCCCGCCCTCCTCCTTGTAGTTTTGATTTCTATTTCTCTAATGGCTAAGGATTCTGAGCATTTCCTCATGTATCTGTTAGCTACTTGAATGTCTTCTTTAGTGAAGTGTCTGTTCATAGCCTCTGCCCAATTTTTAATTGGGTTATTTGTCTTTTTGTTGTTCAGTTTTTGCAGTATCATGTAGATTTTAGAGATCAGATGCTGATCGGAAATGTCATAGCTAAAAACTTTTTCCCACTCTGTAGGTGGTCTTTTTACTCTTTTGGTGAAGTCTTTGGATGAGCATAAATGTTTGATTTTTAGGAGCTCCCAGTTATCTAGTATCTTTTCTGGTGTTTGTGCATTATTAGTAATGTTCTGTATACTGTTTATGCCATGTATTACGGTTCCTAGCGTTGTCCCTATTTTTTCTTCCATGATCTTTATCATTTTAGATTTTATATTTAGGTCTTTGATCCATTTTGAGTTGGTTTTTGCGCATGGTATCAGGTATGGGTCTTGTTTCATTTTTTTGCAGATGGATATCCAGTTATGCCAGCACCGTTTGTTAAACAGATGGTCTTTTCCCCCATTTAATTGACTTTTGACCTTTATCAAATATCAACTGCTCATATGTGGATGGATTTATGTCTGGATTCTCAATTCTGTTCCATTGGTCTATGTATCTGTTGTTGTACAAGTACCAGGCTGTTTTGACTACTGTGGCAGTATAAAAGGTTCTGAAAACAGGTAGAGTGAGGCCTCCCACTTTGTTCTTCTTTTTCGGTAATGCTTTATTTATCCGGGGCCTCTTTCCCTTCCATATGAAGTTGGTGATTTGTTTCTCCATGTCATTAAAGAATGTCATTGGAATTTGGATCAGAATTGCACTGATCTATAAATCACTTTTGGTAGAATAAACATTTTTTTTTATTAACTTTTATTAAGCTTCAAGTGAACGTTTACACATCCAATCAGTCTGTCACATATAAGTTTACATACATCTTACTCTGTACTCCCACCTGCTCTTCCCCTATTGAGTCAGCCCTTTCAGTCTCTCCTTACGTGACAATTTTGCCAGCTTCGCTCTCTCTATCCTCCCATCCCCCCTCCAGACAAGAGCTGCCAACACACTCTCAAGTGTCCATCTGATATAATTAGCTCACTCTTCATCAGCATCTCTCTCGCACCAGCTAACCAGTCCCTTTCATGTCTGATGAGTTGTCTTCGGGGATGGTTCCTGTCCTGTGCCAACAGAAGGTCTGGGGAGCATGGCCGCCGGGATTCCTCTAGTCTCAGTCAGACCATTAAGTATGGTCTTTTTATGAGAATTTGGGGTCTGTATCCCACTGATCTCCTGTTCCCTCAGGAGTTCTCTGTTGTGCTCCCTGTCAGGGCAGTCATCGATTGTGGCCGGGCACCAACTAGTTCTTCTGGTCTCAGGATGATGTAGGTCTCTGGTTCATGTGGCCCTTTCTGTCTCTTGAGCTCCTAGTTGCGGTGTGACCTTGGTGTTCTTCATTTTCCTTTGCTCCAGGTGGGTTGAGACAAATTCATGCATCTTAGATGGCCGCTTGTTAGCCTTTAAGACCCCAGATGCCACATTTCAAAGTGGGATGCAGAATGTTTTCATAATAGAATTATTTTGCCAATTGACATAGAAGTCCCCTCAAACCATTTTCCCCAGACCCCCGCCCCTGCTCCGCTGACCTTTGAAGCATTCATTTTATCCCGGCAACTTCTTTGCTTTTGGTCCAGTCCAATTGAGCTGACCTTCCATGTATTGAGTGTTGTCTTTCTCTTCACCCAAAGCAGTTCTTATCTACTGATTAATCAATAAAAAACCCCCTCCCTCCCTCCCTCCCTTTCGCCTTCGTAACCACAAAAGTATGTGTTCTCAGTTTTTACTATTTCTCAAGATCTTATAATAGTGGTCTTATACAATATTTGTCCTTTTGTCTCTGACTCATTTCGCTCAGCATAATGCCTTCCAGGTTCCTCCATGTTATGAAATGTTTCACAGATTCGTCACTGTTCTTTATCGATGCGTAGTATTCCATTGTGTGAATATACCACAATTTATTTACCCGTTCATCCGTAGATGGACACCTTGGTTGCTTCCAGCTTTTTGCTATTGTAAACAGAGCTGCAATAAACATGGGTGTGCATATATCTGTTTGTGTGAAGGCTCTTGTATCTCTAGGGTATATTCCGAGGAGTGGGATTTCTGGGTTGTATGGTAGTTCTATTTCTAACTGTTTAAGATAACGCCAGATAGATTTCCAAAGTGGTTGTACCATTTTACATTCCCACCAGCAGTGTATGAGAGTTCCAATCTCTCCGCAACCTCTCCAACATTTATTATTTCGTGTTTTTTGGATTAATGCCAGCCTTGCTGGTGTGAGATGGAATCTCATCGTAGTTTTAATTTGCATTTCTCTAATGGCTAATGATCGAGAGCATTTTCTCATGTATCTGTTGGCTGCCTGAATATCTTCTTTAGTGAAATGTGTGTTCATATCCTTTGCCCACTTCTTGATTGGGTTGTTTGTCTTTTTGTGGTTGAGTTTTGACAGAATCATGTAGATTTTAGAGATCAGGTGCTGGTCGGAGATGTCATAGCTGAAAATTCTTTCCCAGTCCGTAGGTGGTCTTTTTACTCTTTTGGTGAGGTCTTTAGATGAGCATAGGTGTTTGATTTTTAGGAGCTCCTAGTTATCGGGTTTCTCTTCATCATTTTTGGTAATATTTTGTATTCTGTTTATGCCTTGTGTTAGGGCTTCTAGGGTTGTCCCTATTTTTTCTTCCATGATCTTTATCGTTTTAGTCTTTATGTTTAGGTCTTTGATCCACTTGGAGTTAGTTTTTGTGCATGGTGTGAGGTATGGGTCCTGTTTCATTCTTTCGCAAATGGATATCCAGTTATGCCAACACCATTTGTTAAAAAGACTATCTTTTCCCCAATTTACTGACACTGGTCCTTTGTCAAATATCAGCTGCTCATACGTGGATGGATTTATATCTGGGTTCTCAATTCTGTTCCATTGGTCTATGTGTCTGTTGTTGTACCAATACCAGGCTCTTTTGACTACTGTGGCTGTATAATAGGTTCTGAAATGAGGTAGAGTGAGGCCTCCCACTTTCTTCTTCTTTTTCAGTAATGCGTTGCTTATCCGGGGCTTCTTTCCCTTCCATATGAAATTGGTGATTTGTTTCTCTATCCCCTTAAAATATGACATTGGAATTTGGATCGGAAGTGCATTGTATGTATAGATGGCTTTTGGTAGAATAGACATTTTTACTATGTTAAGTCTTCCTATCCATGAGCAAGGTATGTTTTTCCACTTAAGTAGGTCCTTTTGAATTTCTTGTAGTAGAGCTTTGTAGTTTTCTTTGTATAGGTCTTTTACATCCTTGGTAAGATTTATTCCTAAGTATTTTATCTTCTTGGGGGCTACTGTGAATGGTATTGAT
This sequence comes from Elephas maximus indicus, assembly GCF_024166365.1. Lineage (NCBI taxonomy): Eukaryota > Metazoa > Chordata > Mammalia > Proboscidea > Elephantidae > Elephas > Elephas maximus. Next base: position 134,031,208 of record NC_064826.1, read on the forward strand.
TTGGTTATTTCCTCTTCGATGTTCTTTTTGTTGATGTAGAGGAATCCAAGTGATTTTTGTATGTTTATCTTATAACCTGAGACTATGCCAAACTCTTCTATTAGTTTCAGTAGTTTTCTGGAGGATACCTTGTGGTTTTCTGTGTATAAGATCATGTCATCTGCAAATAGTGATGACTTTACTTCCTCCTTGCCAATCGGATACCCTTTATTTCTTTGTCTAGCCTAATTGCCCTGGCTAGGACTTCAAGAACGATGTTGAATAAGAGCGGTGATAAAGGGCATCCTTGTCTGGTTCCCGTTCTCAAGGGAAATGCTTTCAGGTTCTCTCCATTTAGAGTGATCTTGGCTGTTGGCTTTGCATAGATGCCCTTTATTATGTAGAGGAATTTTCCTTCAATTCCTGTTTTGGTAATAGTTTTTATCATAAATGGGTGTTGGACTTTGTCAAATGCCTTTTCTGCATCAATTGATAAGATCATGTGGTTTTTCTCTTTTGTTTTATTTATGTGATGGATTACATTAATGGTTTTTCTGATATTAAACCAGCCTTGCATACCTGGTATAAATCCCACTTGATCAGGGTGAATTATTTTTTTGATGTGTTGTTGGATTCTATTGGCTAGAATTTTGTTGAGGATTTTTGCATCTATGTTCATGAGGGATATAGGTCTGTAATTTTCTTTTTTTGTAATGTCTTTACCTGGTTTTGATATCAGGGAGATGGTGGCTTCATAGAATGTGTTGGGTAGTATTCCGTCCTTTTCTATGCTTTGAAATACCTTTAGTAGTAGTGGTGTTAACTCTTTTCTGAAAGTTTGGTAGAACTCTGCAGTGAAGCCGTCCGGGCCAGTGCTTTTTTTTGTTGGAAGTTTTTTGATTACCGTTTCAATCTCTTTTTTTGTTATAGGTCTATTTAGTCATTCTACTTCTGAATGTGTTAGTTTAGGTAGGTAGTGTTTTTCCAAGAATTCATCCATTTCTTCTAGGTTTTCAAATTTGTTAGAGTACAATTTTTCGTAGTAATCTGAAATGATTCTTTTAATTTCATTTGGTTCTGTTGTGATGTGGTCCTTCTCATTTCTTATTCGGGTTATTTGTTTCCTTTCCTGTATTTCTTTAGTCAGTCTAGCCAATGGTTTATCAATTTTGTTAATTTTTTCGAAGAACTAGCTTTTGGCTTTGTTAATTCTTTCAATTGTTTTTCTGTTCTCTAATTCATTTAGTTCAGCTCTAATTTTTATTAGTTGTTTTCTTCTGGTGCCTGATGGGTTCTTTTGTTGCTCACTTTCTGTTTGTTCAAGTTCTAGGGACAGTTCTCTGATTTTGGCTCTTTCTTCTTTTTGTATGTGTGCATTTATCGATATAAATTGGCCTCTGAGCACTGCTTTTGCTGTGTCCCAGAGGTTTTGATAGGAAGTATTTTCACTCTCGTTGCATTCTATGAATTTCCTTATTCCCTCCTTGATGTCTTCTATAACCCAGTCTTTTTTCAGGAGGGTATTGTTCATTTTCCAAGTATTTGATTTCTTTTCCCTAGTTTTTCTGTTATTGATTTCTAGTTTTATTGCCTTGTGGTCTGAGAAGATGCTTTGTAATATTTCGATGTTTTGGACTCTGCAAAGGTTTGTTTTATGACCTAATATGTGGTCTATTCTAGAGAATGTTTCATGTGCGCTAGAAAAAAAAGTATACTTAGCAGCAGTTGGGTGGAGAGTTCTGTAGAAGTCAATGAGGTCAAGTTGGTTGATTGTTGTAAGAAGGTCTTCAGTGTCTCTATTGAGCTTCTTACTGGATGTCCTGTCCTTCTCCAACAGTGGTGTGTTGAAGTCTCCTACTATAATTGTGGAGGTGTCTATCTCACTTTTCAATTCTGTTAGAATTTGATTTATGTATCTTGCAGCCCTGTCATTGGGTGCATAAATATTTAATATGGTTATATCTTCCTGATCAATTGTCCCTTTTATCATTATATAGTGTCCTTCTTTATCCTTTGTGGTGGATTTAAGTCTAAAGTCTATTTTGTCAGAAATTAATATTGCTACTCCTCTTCTTTTTTGCTTATTGTTTGCTTGATATATTTTTTTCCATCCTTTGATTTTTAGTTTGTTTGTGTCTCTAAGTCTAAGGTGTGTCTCTTGTAGGCAGCATATAGACGGATCGTGTTTCTTTATCCAGTCCGTGACTCTCTGTCTCTTTATTGGTGCATTTAGTCCATTTACATTCAGCGTAATTATAGATAAATAAGTTTTTAGTGTTGTCATTTTGATGCCTTTTCATGTGTGTTGTTGGCAATTTCATTTTTCCACATACTTTTTTGTGCTGAGACGTTTTTCTTAGTAAATTGTGAGATCCTCATTTTCACAGTGTTTGACTTTATGTTAGTTGAGTCGTTACGTTTTTCTTGAGTTATGGAGTTGTTATACCTTTTTGTGGTTACCTTATTATTTACCCCTATTTTTCTAAGTAAAAACCTAACTTGTATTGTCCTATATCACCTTGTATCCCTCTCCATCTGGCAGTTCAATGCCTCCTGTATTTAGTTCCTCTTTTTGATTATTGTGATCTTTTACCTATTGACTTCCATGATTCCCTGTTATGTGTATTGTTATTATTTTTTTATTTAATCTTAATTTGTTTGTTTTTGTGATTTCCCTATTTTAGTTGATATCAGGATGTTCTGTTTTGTGACTTTGTATTTTGCTGGTATCTGATATTATTGGTTTTCTGACCAAAAAATATCCTTTAGTGTTTCTTGTAGCTTTGGTTTGGTTTTTGCAAATTCTCTAAACTTGTGTTTATCTGTAAATATCGTAATTTCGCCTTCATATTTCAGAGAGCGTTTTGCTGGATATATGATCCTTGGCTGGCAGTTTTTCTCCTTCAGTGCTCTGTATATGTCGTCCCATTCCCTTCTTGCCTGCATGGTTTCTGCTGAGTAGTCTGAACTTATCCTTATTGATTCTCCCTTGAAGGAGACCTTTCTTTTCTCCCTGGCTGCTTTTAAAATTTTCTGTTTATCTTTGGTTTTGGCAAGTTTGATGATAATATGTCTTGGTGTTTTTCTTTTGGGATCAATCTTAATTGGGGTTCGATGAGCATCTTGGATAGATATCCTTTCGTCTTTCATGATGTCAGGGAAGTTTTCTGTCAGGACTTCTTCAACTATTGTCTCTGTGTTTTCTGTCCCCCCTCCCTGTTCTGGGACTCCAATCACTCGCAAGTTATCCTTCTTGATAGAGTCCCACATGATTCTTAGGGTTTCTTCATTTTTTTTTAATTCTTTTATCTGATTTTTTTTCAGCTATGTTGGTGTTGATTCCCTGGTCCTCCAGATGTCCCAGTCTGCATTCTAATTGCTCGAGTCTGCTCCTCTGACTTCCTATTGTGTTGTCAAATTCTGTAATTTTATTGTTAATCTTTTGGATTTCTACATGCTGTCTCTCTATGGATTCTTGCTACTTATTAATTTTTCCACTATGTTCTTGAATAATCTTTTTGAGTTCTTCAACTGTTTATTAGTGTGTTCCTTGCCTTTTTCTGCAGTTTGCCTTCTTTCGTTTGTGATGTCTTGAAGCATTCTGTAAATTAGTTTTTTATATTCTGTATCTGATAATTCCAGGATTGTATCTTCATTTGGGAAAGATTTTGATTCTTTTGTTTGGGGGGTTGGAGAAGCTGTCATGGTCTGCTTCTTTATGTGGTTTGATATGGACTGCTGTCTCCAAGCCATCACTGGGAAACTAGTTTTTCCAGAAAATCCGCTAAAAAAAAAAAAATGCAGTCAGATCCCTATCAGAGTTCTCCCTCTGGCTCAGGCTATTCGGATGTTAATGAAGCCGCCTGGGGAGGGTGGGGGAGGGATCAGAGAGCTAGGAGAGTAACACCTCAAAATATAGCCAGAGTTGCTTGTCTTGCTTGGAATGACTATTGTATCTGAGATTTCCGTGGGGCGAGTCGCCTATGTGTGCTGTCTGTGTGGAGATTGCCCCTGGGGGGTCTGGCCCGCTGGAGTCACGGTCAAATCCTCTGCTGCCAGCCTGGGACGGTGCACTCCCGACTCCAAAATCAGTCCCTGCCTCCCGGGGACTCCCCGTTCGCCTACCGCGTCGCCGAGCCGCCTCCATGAACTGGCTGGGCTCCCCCTGGGGCCAGCTCAGGCGAGCAGAGCAGCTCCCCGCGCCTGCGCCGCGACTGTGCGTCCTGGCTGGGATGCCACTCTCCCTGCTCCAAGACCTGTCACTGTCTCCCGGGGCCTTCTCCCACCCGCTGCGTTGCCACACCGCCTGCACGAACTGGCTGGGCCACCCCCGGGGTCAGTTCAGGGGGATGGAGCTGCTCCCCGCGTTTATGCCGCGCCCACAGTCCGCCAAAATCCCGGCAGGACGGCTCCCGACTGGGACGCTGCTCTCCCCACTCCAAGACCAGTCACTGCCTCCTGGGGACTTTTCCCACCGGCTGCGCCGCCATGCTGCTTGTGCGAACTGGCTGGTCCCCCTCCCGGAATGAGTTCGGGGGCCAGGGCTAGGCCCCTTGTTTGCGCCATCTGCCCCCCTGGGCTCTGCCCCAAATCGGGCGCCGAAGGTCACCTGAGTGGTACGCTGGCTCCAGGCTCTGAAAACAATCGCTGCCTCTCTGTATTTGTTCGTTCTCCGTCTCTAAATCTGTGTTTGTTGTTCAGGGTTCGTAGATTGTTATGTATGTGATCGATTCACTTGTTTTTCCGAGTCTTTGTTGCAAGAGGGATCCGCGGTGGCGTCCACCTAGTCCGCCATCTTGGCCCCCTCTGTCAGAATAAACATTTTTACAATGTTCAGTCTTCCTATCCATGAGCAAGGTGTGTTTTCCCACTTATGTAGGTCTCTTTTGGTTTCTTGCAGTAGTGTCTTGTAGTTTTCTTTGTATAGGTCTTTTATGCCTCTGGTAAGATTTATTCCTAAATGTTTTGTCTTCTTGGGGGCTACTCTAAGTGGTATTGATTTGGTGATTGCCTCTTCGATGTTCTTTTTGTTGATGTAGAGGAATCCAACTGATTTTTGTGTGTTTATCTTGTATCCTGATAATCTGCTGAACTCTTCTGAACTTTTCTTGAGCATTCTTTAGGGTTTTCTGTGTATAAGATCCTATCATCTGCAAATAGAGATACTTTTACTTCTTCCATACCAATCTGGATAACTTTTATTTCCTTATCTAGCTTAATTGCTCGGGAGGAACCTCCAGCACAATGTTGAATAAGAGTGGTGATTAAGGGCATCCTTGTCTGGTTCTCGATTTCAGGGGGAATGCTTTCAGACTCTCTCCGTTTAGGGTGCTGTTGGCTATTGGCTTTGTATAAATGCCCTTTATTATGTTGAGGAATTTTCCTTCTATTCCTATTTTGCTGAGAGTTTTTATCATGAATGGTGTTGAACTTTGTCATATGCCTTTTCTGCATCAACTGGTAAGATCATGTGATTCTTGTCTTTTGTTTTATTTATATGATGGATTGCATTGATTGTTTTTCTAATGTTGAACCATCCCTGCATAGAAAAACCAAACTCGTTGCCGTTGAGTCCATTCTAAGTCATAGTGACCCTATGGGACAGAGTAGAACTGCCCCATAGAGTTTCCAAGGAGTGCCTGGTGGATTTGAACTGCCGACCTTTAGGTTAGCAGTCCTAGGACTTAAACATTATGCCACCAGGGTTTCCCCATCCCTGCATACCTGGTATAAATTCCACTTGGTCATGGTGAATCAGTTTTTTGATATGTTGTTGAATTCTATAGGCTAGGATTTTGTTGAGGATTTTCGTGTCTAAGTTCATGAGCGATATAGGTCTGTAATTTTCTTTTTTTGTGGTGTCTTTACCTTTTTTTTTTACCTGGTTTTGGTATCTGGGATATGCTGGCTTCATAGAATGAGTTTGGGAGTATTCCGTCCTTTTCTATGCTTTTAAATACCTTTAGGAGTAGTGGTGTTAACTCTTCGCTGAAAGTTTGGTGGAACTCTGCAAGTGAAAATGTCCGGGCCAGGGCTTTTTTTGTTGGGAGTTTTTAAATTACCTTTTTCAAACTCTTCTTTTGTTATGGGTTTATTTATTTGTTCTACCTCTGTTTGTGTTAGTTCAGGTAGGTAGTGTGTTTCTAGAAATTCTTCCATTTCTTATAGGTTTTCAAATTTGTTGGAGTACAATTTTTCATAGTAATCTGATATGATTCTTTTAATTTCAGTTGGGTGCGTTGTGATATTGCCTGTCTAATTTCTTATTCAGATTATTAGTTTCCTCTCCTGTTTTTTTTCTTTTGCCAGTTTGGCCAATGGTTTAACCTTTTTGTTAATTTTTTCAAAGAACCAGCTTGTGGTCTTGTTAACTCTTTCAATTGTTTTTTTCTGTTCTCTGTTTCATTTAATTCTGCTCTAATTTATATTATTTGCTTTCTTCTGGTGCCTGAGGGTTTCTTTTGTTGCTCTTTTTCTATGTTCAAGTTGTAGGGATAATGCTTTGATTTTGGCCCTTTCTTCTTTCGGGATGTGTGCATTTATTGATATAAATTGACCTCTGAGCGCTGTTTTAGCTGTGTCCCAAAGGTTCTGATAGGAAGGGTTTTCATTCTCATTGGATTCTATAAATTTCTCTTTCCCATCCTCTAAAGTCTTCTACAACCCAGGCGTTTTTGAGCAGGGTACTGTTCAGCTTCTGAGTGTTTGATTTCTTTTCCCTGATTTTTCTGTTATTGATTTCTGCTTTTATGGCCTTATTGTCAGAGAAGATGGTTTGTAATATTTCGATATTTTGGAATCTCCAAAGGCTTGTTTTATGAGCTAATATGTGTTTTATTCTAGAGAATGTTCAATGTGCATTGGAAAAGAAAGTATTCTTGGCTGCTGTTGGGTGGAGTGTTCTGTATACGTCTATGAGGTCAAATTGGTTGATTGTGGCATTTAGGTCTTCCATGTCGTTACTGAGCTTCTTTCCAGATGTTCTGTCCTTCACCAAAAGTGGTGTGTTGAAGTCTCCTACTACAGTTGTGGAGCTATCTCACTTTTCAATGCTGTTAGAGTTAGTTTTATGTATCTTACAGCCCTGTCATTGGGTGCATAAATATTTAATATGATTATATCCTCCTGGTATATTTTCCCTTTAATCATTATATAGTGTCCTTCCTTCTCCTTTGTGGTGGATTTTACTTTAAAGTCTATTTTGTCAGAAATTAATATTGCCACTCCTGGTCTTTTTTAATTGTTGTTTGCTTGATATATTCTTTTCTGTCCTTTGAGTTTTGGTTTGTTTGTGTCTTTAAGTCTAAAGTGTGTCTCTTGTAGGCAGCATATAGATGGACTGTGTTTTTTTTTTTATCCATTCTGCCACTCTCTGTTTCCTTATTGGTGCATTTAGGCCATTTACATTCAGAGTAATTATGGATAGATATGAGTTTAGTGCTGTCATTTTGATGTCTTTTTTGTGTATTGTTGACAGTTTCTTTTTCCCACTTAATTTTTTGTGCTGAGTAGTTTATGTACTGTCTTTTCCTCTTATTCATTGTTGTTGATTTTGTTTCTGCTGAGTTTCTCTTTTTTCTTGTATTTTTTTTGATGAGTAGTATTGTTAGTCTCCTTTGTGTTTAATTTTAACCCCTATTTTTTAAGTTTAAACCTAACTTTTATTTCTTTATATCTTCTTTTCTTCCTCTTCATATGAAAGATCTATGACTACATTTTTTAGTCCCTCTGTATTGTTTTAATGTTGTCTTCTCTTACATAATGACATCGCTATTTCCCTGTTTTGAGCATTTTTCATCTTGATTTATTTTTGTGATTTTCCTGTCTGGGTTGACATCTGGTTGCTCTGTCCTGTGTTCTAATCTTGGGTTAATATCTGATATTATTGATTTTCTAACCAGAGAACTCCCTTTAGTATTTCTTGTGGTTTTGATTTGGTATTTACAAATTCTCTAAACTTTTGTTTATCTGGAAGTGTCCTAATTTTGCCTTCATATTTGAGGGATAGTTTGCTGGGTATATAATTCTTGGGTGGCATTTTTTTTTCTTCAGTGCTTTATATAAGTCATCCCATTGCCTTCTTGCCTGCATGGTTTCTGTGGAGTAGTCCGAGCTTATTCTTATTGACTGTCCTTTTTAGGTAACTTTTTGTTTATCCCTAGCCACTCTTAAAACTCTCTCTTTATCTTTGGTTTTGGCAGATTTAATTATAATATGTCTCGGTGGCTTTCTTTTCAGATCTACCTTATGTGGAGTTCAATGAGCATCTTGGATAGATATTTTCTCATCTTTCATGATATCAGGGAAATTTTCTGCCAACAAATCTTCAACAATTATCTCTGAGTTTTCAGTTATCCATCACTGTTCTGGTACTGCAATTATTCATAGGTTATTTCTCTTAATAAAGTCCCACATTATTCTTAGGATTTCTTTATTTTTTAAATTTTTTAATCAGATTTTTCTTCGAGTATATTGGTGCCAAGTGTTTTATCTTCTATTTCAGTAATTCTGCCTTCTGCTTCATCAATTCTGCTCCTTTTTCTATTGAGTTGTCTATTTCTGTAATTTTATTGTTAATCTTCTGAATTTCTGATTGCTGTCTGTCTATGGATTCTTGCAGCTTATTAAATTTTTCATTATGTTCTTGAACAATCTTTTTTATTTCTTCAACTGCTTTATCTGTGCATTCCTTGGCTTGTTCTGCGTATTGCGTGATCTCCCTCCTGATCTTGTTCCTGATGTCTTAAAGTGTTCTGTATATTAATCTTTTGTATTCTGTATCTGGTAATTCCAGGAAGCCACCTTCATTCAGAAGATCCCTTGATTTTTCATTTTGAGAGCTTGTTGATGTGATCATGGTCTGCTTCTTTACGTGATTTGATATTGACTGTTGTCTCTGAGCCATCTATAAGTTACTGTTTTAGTTTATTTTGTTTGCTTACTGTATCCTAGCTTCTTGCTTTGTTTTGTTTTGATAGGCCAAATAGCCTTTTTGAATTTGCTAGCTTGATTATTTTCTCTTTAGTAGCCCTGTTGTGGGTGGCTGGGTGATGTGAGTGGAGCCACGAGTCCTTAGGCCCCTGATGTGGGTAGGTGAGGACCCTGTTTAATAGGCAAAATGGTATCAAACATCAAACACCCATCTCTTCACCACACAGCTGAAACAGTTGCAGTCTGCCAACAAGGGCCTATTCTCCTGAAATAGGCCCACACAGGTCCATGCAAGAGGGAAAGGTATTCAAAGTCTATGGACCATTTATGCCTGGACAGGGGCTGCTTCTGTCCTGAGCTCCCCAGCTTAGTGGAGCTTGCAGATTATCTTTTCCCCTAGTTGTTAATTTATTCCTTCTACAAGGCCAGGATAATGGCTCAGGCACTCAGTAGGGCCTATCTCAGACCCAGGGAAATCAACAGCCACTGAAGCCAGCTTGGGGGCTGGGGACGTGGTAGATATATGCAGGTACTTAGCTTTTACGGAGAGAGCCATTCTTCTTTGGTTCCAGAGGTTTGAGTAGGCTGTGCAGCCAGATGTCTCTCCCTGAGGAAACTGCAGCCAGAACACTGCTGCCATCCTGCTGCAGTTGCTACTGGGAATGGTGCCTGAGGGTTCCCAGCTATTCAGATCTGGCAACTCCTCTCTGCTTCTGAACCATTTTTCCCTCCCCCTGCTGTACAGTTTGTTTTCTAACTTTGCCTTTGATGTTCTGGGGCTCCTAGGTCATCATAAATATAATTGTTTCACTTGTTTTTTTGAGGTCTTTCTTGTAAGAGGGAGCACCAGAAGTATCTGACTACTCTGCCATCTTGGCCCCACCTCTGATTTTCTTTTTTTTTTTTTTAAAGGAGCACAACACTCACCAGTGATATTGTTTATTTTAACAACAATCTCTTATTTAGCTGAAAGATGACCCTCAGTAGTAGTTTCAGTTCCAAGTTTATAGGATATCTCGAGGCAATAGTTTTGGAGGCTCCTTGAGTCTCTATTGTTCCAGTAAATATGGCCTTTTAAAAAATATATATAAATTAGGGTTTTGTTCTATAATTTTCTCCCATTGTATCCTAACCATCTATTGTAGTTCTGGCCAGGCTCATTAGTAGTGGTAGACAGGCACCATCTAGTGTTTCTGGTCTCTGAGTAGATGAGGCCATGGTTCACACAGGCAATTCGTCCTATAGACTAGATTCTTCTTTGAGTCTTTGGTTTCCTTCTTTCCCTTTTGCTCCAGACAAGTAAAGATCAAAAGTTTTATTTTAAATGGCCATTTGCAAGCTTTTATGACCCCAGACATTACTTATCATACTAGGATGTAGAACATAAGCTTTATAGACTATGTTGTGCCAATTGACCTAGTTGTCCCATGAAATTATGGTCCTAAGCCTTCAAAACCAGTAAGCCAATCCTGTAAGGTGTTTGGTTGTGTCTGGGAGGTAACTGTGACTCTGTCCTCTGTGTGCTTTATTATATAAATGAATATATTTATATATCTATGCCTACAGATTCACCTATATATGTACACGTATACCTTGCTATACCCATAGATGTATATATAGCTACTTATGTAATCACTCACATATTTTTGGGTTGTTGTTGAAAATTTTGTACATTATAGTATTTACCAATAAAGTCCCTTAAATCTTATATATTTCTTATCGTCATCATTTACCTTTGTTAAGTTGTTCACACTTTACCCACATTTGGTATTGCCTTTCTTATTATCAAAAATAACAAGTGTCAGAGGTGGAGCCAGCATCGCACTATAGACAGAAGCACCATGCCATCCCTCCACAGCAAAGACGAGAAAAAAATAAGTAAAACAGAGACAAATGTCAATCCTGGAGCTCTAAACGTCAGATGAAGAGATAACTCAACCAAGCACGGAATGGAATGAGAAACTGACAGAGAACAGAGAAAGGGGAGAGATGCAAGCAGAGGTCCCCTATCAGCTAGCACAGCACAGACTCACCATCTTGGATTCCTGTTGGAGATTGGTGTGCAGGGAGTATGGGAAAGCAGCTTCACAAAACTCCCAGCGGGAAACAGAGCACCCATGATACATGCTTTCCCACCCCTCACCCTTCTTCCCCCTGCTCTGCCTCCACTGGTTCCCAGGGGTCTGAGTGACTATGGCCACGGAGGCATAAGCTCCATGCTACTTGGATTTGCCCCACCCCCACTGGCTTGTCTCCTTCAGTGCCATGTTGTTGTTGTTGTTGATGATGATATTTTCTTGGGCTTCTTTTGGTTTCTTCCCTGCCTCTCACCTCCCTGCCCTTCTCTCAAACACCTGGCTCCGTGTGCCATCTTTGCTTCTTTTGACAGGCTGTGAAGCACTGTTCAGCTGGGCAACTGCTTTCCCGGCCAGTGCTGCCATGTTGGTGGGATCTCTGGGTCCTTTTTTTGTTGTTTTGTTTGTTTGTTTTCTCTTCTCGACTTGGGATCCCCTTCTAGCTGGGCTATACTGTGTGGTTTCAGAGCCACTTCTGTGGTCAGAGCAACCACACTGGTGGGATTCCTGGGAACATATCTTCTTTTTTCTTTTCATCTTTCTTTATTTCTCAGTTTCTCATCTCTGTTGTTGTTGTTGTTAGGTGCTGTCAAGTCAGTTCCGACTCATAGCGACCCTATGCACAACAGAACGACACACTGGCCAGTCCTGAGCCATCCCTAAAATTGTTGTTATGCTTGAGCTTATTGTTGCAGCCACTGTGTCAATCCACCTCGTTGAGGGTCTTCCTCTTTTCCGCTGACCCTGTACTGTGCCAAGCATGGTGTCCTTCTCCAGGGACTGATTCCTCCTGACAACATGTCCAAAGTATGTAAGGTGCAGTCTTTCCATCCTTGCTTCTAAGGACCATTCTGGCTGTACCTCTTCTAAGACAGATTTGTTTTTTCTTTTGGCAGTCCATGGTATATTCAATATTCTTGGACAACACCACAATTCAAAGGCTTCAATTCTTCCATCTTCCTTATTCATTGTCCAGCTTTCACACGCATATGATGTGATTGAAAATACCATGGATTGCGTCAGACACACCTTAGTCTTCAGGGTGACATCTTTGCTCTTCAACACTTTGAAGAGGTCCTTTGCAGCAGACTTACCCAATGCAATGCATCTTTTGATTTCTTGACTGCTGCTTCCATGGCTGTTGATTGTGGATACAAATAAAATGAAATCCTTGAAGACTTCAAATCTTTCCTCGTTTATCATGATGTTGCTCATTCGTCCAGTTGTGAGGATTTTTGTTTTCTTTATGTTGACTTGCAAGCCATACTGAAGGCTGTGGCCTTTGATCTTCATTAGTAAGTGCTTCAAGTCCTCTTCACTTTCAGCAAGCAACGTTGTGTCATCTGCATAACACAGGTTGCTAATGAGTCTCCCTCCAGTCCTGATGCCCCATTCTTCATACGGTCCAGCTTCTTGGATTATTTGCTCAGTATACAGATTGAATAGGTATGGTGAAAGAATACAACCCTGATGCACACCTTTCCCGACTTTAAACCAATCAGCATCCCCTTGTTCTGTCTGAAGAACTGCCTCGATCTATGTAAAGGTTCCTCATGAGCACAATTAAGTGTTCTGTATTTCCCATTCTTCGCAATGTTATCCATAATTTGTTATGATCCACACAGTCAAATGCCTTTGCATAGTCAATAAAACACAGGTAAACAACCTGTATTACAAACAGACAGACACTTAAGGACACACCTCTCTACTTACCTTCTTTTCCTGTCTCCTGAATACCTGGTGTTGTGTGCCATTTCTGCCCTTTCTACCTGGGCTGTACTGCAAGGCTTGGGAGGTACTTCCCTGGTCTGCGTAGCGGCACTGGTGGGATCCCCGGTGGCTTTTCTTCCTTTTTTAATATTTTTTTCTTCTTATTTTGTTTTCTTTATTCCTTTTTGTCGTTCTTCATTTCTGTTTCTTGTCTCTCTCATTTACCTTCTTTTCCTGTCTCCCAAATACCTGGCACTGTATGCCATCCCTGCCCCTTATAGCTGGGCTGTACTGCATAGCTCAGGAGCCACTTCCCTTATCTGCACAGCTATGCAGAGGGGTCACTGGGGGCCTTTATTTTTTAAATTTATTTTTTCTTTTATCTTCTCCTTTTTGTTTTTCTTCATTTCTCACTTTCTCATCTCTCTCTGCTTTCCTTCTTTTCCTGTTTCCTGAATACCTGGTGCTGTGTGGCATCTCTGCCACTTCGAGATGGGCTATGCCCTGAGGCCTGGGAGACATTTCTGCTGTTACCAGTGGGATCCCTGGGGGCATTTCTCTTTTTTTTTCTTGTAAGTGTTTTATTAATTTTTCTCTTTTCTTTTTCTTCATTTCTCAGTTTCTTGTCTCTCCACTCCAATGGCAAGCTCCCTCTGCACTTTTTCGTGTTTTTGTTTGTTTCTTTGGCTCCTCTTTCTCTCTTCTCTCTCTCTTCTTTCCCATAAACATAGCCATCTTATATCCCCATAGCACGATCTCCCCCTTTTATCCTGCCTACCTGCACCACGCACTGAACATAATACCCCCGAGCAGCACAGGCACAGCCTACCAGAACCTGCTTTCCACTGACCCCTGGCCTTCCCATCCAAACAACCCATCCCAGCCCCTCCCCTTCAGCTGGATCTGGCCTTCTACACCATAGTTGAGCTGCTGGCCATGCCCACTGGACAAGTAGGTGAAAAGTATTGTGCCCACAGAGGAGCAAACAACAAAGAATACACAGCCTACCTGTTTAAGCATAGATAAATAAAGCAAAAACGCAGGATGAAACAAACAAAACTACAATCAATGAAAGAAGAAAATAACCACTGAAAGCCCCAAAGACAGCAGACAACATCAAAACATATAAATAAATAAATAAAAATAGGACAGGATGGTTTCAGTGGGTGTGCAAAATAAAACACTAGATGAATACCCTGTAGAAGAAAAGGCACTGGACCTACCTGATATGGAATTTAAATCTCTAGTATTCAGAGCTATCCAAGAATTGAAACAAAAAGAAGGCAAAAATGAGGAAAAAATAGACAAATTCTTGGAAGAGACACACAAATTCATTGAAAATAGGGACAAAAAAATGGAAGAATTCAGGGAACTAGTACTGGAACTAAATACAAAAATAAATTCACATCATACAAAAACAGCAATTGGAAATCCAAAAGATAAAAGATTTCAGAAATGGACAGTGTCATAGAAGGTCTGCAGAGCTGGTTTGAAACAATGGAAGTCAGGATCAATGAAATTGAAGACAAATCCTTGGATACCACTTTGTTGCAGGAAAAGTCAGAGAAAGGAATGAGAACATGAAGAAGCCCTGAGAATGATGTGGTGGTATACAACCAAAAGCAAAAATCTGTGAGTAATTGGAGTTCCAGAAGAGGGGGAGAAAATCGAAAACGCAGACAGGATCATTGAAGAATTGCTGACAGAAAACTTCCCTAATATGAAAGATGAGAAGCTGACCATCGAAGAGGCTCAACATACCCCATATAGTATAGCCCCCAAAAGAAAATCACCAAGGCATATCATAATCACACTCACTAAAGCCAAAGAAAAAAGAAAGAACCCTGAGTGCAGCACGAGAAAAAAAGAGAAGTCATATACAGAAGGGAAACAATAAGACTAAGCTCTGATTACTGGGCAGAAACCATGCAGGCAAGAAGGCAATGGGATGAAACATATAAAACTTTGATACAAAAAATTTTCCAACCAAGAATAATATATCCTTCAAAACTCTTATTCAAATATGATGGTGATATTAGGACATTTCCACATAAACAGAAATTAAGGGAATATGTAAAAACCAAACCGAACTTACAAGAATTGTTAAAGCGAGTTCTTCGGTTTAAGAAAAAACATTATCAGACCATAGCCTGAATCTAGGATGCAAGTTCACACCAGCCGGATACCAACCTATGAAAGGAACACTCAAGGACAATTCAAAACCAAAAATTTACAAAAGGGAACCAGAGAGGTTAATCTGTAATTGACAACAACATCAGAACAATAAAAGAGGAAATAAATGCTGTAAGTATAGAACTGTCTAATGGAAAGGGAGGCAAAGCAATTCTAAGTAGTAACAGACTGGTTGAAACCTAGGAAGATAAGGATAAATTCAAGGTAACCATACAGAAAGATAACAAACCTACTCATCAAAATAAAGCAGAAAAACCTAAAGTCTCAATAAAAAACAAAATCTACAAAAACAAAAGAAATGAAAAAAATCCACAAAAAAAGAACTTCAGCACAGGAGAGTAAGGCAAACAAAGAAAAGCAAAACAAAATGACATCAATAAACACACACCTACCAATAACTGCACTGAATGTAAATGGCCTAAATGCACCCATAAAGAAACAGAAAGTAATGGAATAGATTTTTTTAAAAAAAAAATCCATCAATATGCTGTCTACAAGAAACTTACCTTAGAAACAAAGGTGTAAATTTCTTAAAAGTTGAAGGGTGGAAATAATATATCAAGGAAATAGCTATCAAAAAAGAGGTGGAGTGGCAATACTAATCTCAGAGAAAATAGACTTTAAAATAAAATCCACCATAAAAGACAAAGAAAAGCATAATATAACGATTAAAGGAAAGACCATTGTGAAGGGATAACAATAATAAATATCTATGCACCCAATGACAAGACTACAAAATACATAAAACAAACTCTAAGAGCACTGAAAAGAGAAATTGACGGTTCCACAATATTAGTAGGAAACTTCAACACACCACTCTCGGTAAAGGATGGAACATCTAGAAAAAAACTCAACAAAGATACAGAAGATCTAAAGGACACAATCAGCCAGCTTGACCTCATAGACATATATAGAACACTCCACCCAACAGTTGCAAAGGATGTATTCTTTTCCAACGTACATGGGGCATTCTACAGAATACACCACATATTAGGCCACAGAGTGACCCTCAGAAAAATTCAAAGCATCAAGAAAATACAAAATATCTTCTTTGACCACAATGCCATCAAAGTAGAAATTAACAGGAAGAGCAATGGAAAAAAAAAATCAATTACAAGGAAACTGAATAACACCCTGCTTAAAAAACACTGAGTAATGGAAGTAATCAGAGATGGAACAAAAAAAATTTCTAGAATCAAACGAGAATGAAAACACACCATATCAAAACCTTTGGGGCACAGCAAAGGCAGTGCTCAGAGGTCATTTACAGCAATAGTTTACACATCAAAAAAGAAGGGACAAAATCAAAACATTAGCTACACAACTCGAACAAATAGACAGAGAACAGCAAAAGAAACTTACAGCCACCAGAAGAAAGGAAATAATAAAGATCAGAGAAGAAATTAATGAAATAGGGAATAAAAAACAATAGAAAGAATCAACAAAGCCAAAAGTTGATTCTTTGAAAGGATCAACAAAATTGACAAACCACTGGCCAAACTGACAAAAGAAAAACAGGACAGAATGCAAAAAACCAAATAAGAAATGAAATGGGGGTCATTTCAACAGATCCAACTGAAATAAAAAGGCTCATAACAGAGTATATGAAAAACTATACTCCAACAAATTTGAAAAGCTAGAGGAAATGGACAAATTTATAGAAACACACTACCCATTCAAACTAACACAAAATGATGCTGAAACCCTGAACGGAACCATAACAAGAGAAGATATTGAAAAGGTAATTTAAAAACTCCCAATAAAAAAAGTCCTGGCCCAGATGGCTTCTACTCAACTATTTCAGAACATAGAAAAGGAAGCAATACTTCCAAATTCATTCAATGATGCCAGCATAACCCTGATACCAAAACCAGACACACACACACACACACACACACACACACACACACACACAAATTTCAGGTCATTATCTGTCATGAATGAAGATGCAAAGATCCAAAGACACCACAAAAAAGACACTTCTCATGAAAATAGATGCAAAAATTCTCAACAAAATTCTAGTCAATAGAATTCAACATCATATCAAAAAAAATAGTATACCACAACCAGGTAGGATTCACACCAAGTGTGCAAAGGTGGTTCAATCAATCAACGTAATCCACCACATAAGTAAAAGAATCACATGACCATCTCAATCGACACAGGAAAGACATTTGACAAAGTCCAACACCAATTCCTGATAAAAACTCTCAATAAAATCAATATAGAAGGGAAATTCCTAAACATAATAAAGGGCGTCTATGCAAAACCAATGGCCAACATCATTCTTAATGGAGAGAGGCTGAAAATACTCCTCTTGAAAACAGGAACAAGACAAGGATGCCCTTTATCACCACTCCTATTTAACATTGTGCTGGAAGTTCTAGCTAGAGCAATAGCACAGGAAAATGAAATAAGGGGCATCCAAATTGGTAATGAAGAAGTAAAACAGTATCAATTTGTGGATAATATAATACTATACACAGAAAATTCAAAAGACTCCATGAGAAAACTATGGAACTAATAGAAAGATTCAGCAGAGTAGCATGATAAAAGCTAAACATAAAAAATCACTTGGATTCCTATACACCAATAAAGAGAACGATGAAAAGGAAATCAGGAAAACGATACCATTTATAACACCTCCTAAAAAAAAAAAACTTAGGAATAAATCTAACCAAGGATGTAAAAGACCTATACAAAGAAAACCACAAACACTACTTCAAAAAACTGAGAGATCTACATAAACGGAAAAACATACCATGCTCATGGATAGCTAGACTCAACATTGTGAAAATGAGAATTCTACCCAAAGCAATTTACAAATACAATATGATTTCGATCCAAATATCAACAACATTCTTTAAAGAGGTGGAAAAACTAATCATTGTCTTTATATGGTTAAAGGAAGAAGCCCTGGATAAGTAAAGCACTATTGAAGAATAGTGAAGTAGGAGGACTCACACTACCTGATCTCAGAACCTAGTATATAGCTACGGCAGTCAAAACAGCCTGGTACTGGTACAGTGACGGATTGACCAGTGGAACAGAATTGAGAACCCAGATGTAAATCCATCCACCTGTGGTCAGCTGATCTTCTACAAGGGCCCAAAGTCCATCAAATGGGGAAAAGACAGTCTCTTTAACAAATGGTGTGGCAAAACTGGGTGTCCATCTGCAAAAAAAAAGAAAGAAAGAGGACCCATACCTCACACCATACACAAAAACTCATTCAAAATGAAAGAAAGACCTAAATATAAAACCAAAAACCTTAAAGATCATAAAAGAAAAAATAGAAGCAACACTAGAGGCCCTGATGCACAGCATTAACAGGATACAAACCATAACCAACAACAAACAAACTCCAGTAGATAAGCTAGATAACCGGGATCGTCTAAAAATTAAACACTTATGCTCATCAAAAGACTTCACCAAAAGAGTGAAAAGAAAATTTACAGACTTGGAAAAAAATTTTGGCTAATACAAATCCGACAAAGTTCTAATCCCTAAAATCTACAGGATAATCCAACACCTGTACAAGAAAAAGACAAATAATCCAATTAAAAAATGGGCAAAGGAAATGAATGGACACTTCAACAAAGAAAACTTTTAAGTGGCTAACGGACAGAGGAGGAAATGCTCACCATCACTAGCCATTGGAGAAATGCAAATCAAACCACAATGAGATACCATTTCACCCTGGCATTACTGGCACAAACCCAAAAAACAAAATAACAAATGTTGGAGAGGCTGAGGAGAGATTGGCACTCTTATACACTGCTGATGGGAATGCAAAATTATACAACCATTTTGGAAAACGACATGGTGCTTCTTTAGAAAGCTAGAAGTAGACTTACCATAAAAAAAAAAAAAAACCAATGCCGTTGAGTCGATTCCGACTCATAGCGACCCTATAGGACAGAGTAGAACTGCCCCATAGAGTTTCCAAGGAGTGCCTGGCGGATATGAATTGCCGACCCTTTCGTTAGTAGCCGTAGCACTTAAGTGCTACGCCACGAGGGTTTCCAGACATACCAGAGTTTCCAGACATATGGTAGATATACCATATGATTCAGCAATTCCACTCCTAGAAATATATTCTAGAGAAATAAAAGTCATCACACGAATAGACATATGCACACCCATGTTCATTGCAACATTGTTCATAATACCAAAAAGATGAGAACAACCTATATGCCCATCAACAGATGAATGGATAAACAAACAATTACGTTATGCACAATGGAGTACTATGCAGCAATAAAGAACAATGATGAAGCTACAAAGCATCTCAAAACATGGGTGAATCTGGAGGGCATCATGCTGAGTGAAATAAGTCAATCACAAAAGGGCAAATATTGTATGAGACCACTGCCGTAAAAACTCGTGAAAAGGTTTACACACAAAAAACAACAATCTTTGATTATTGGGGGTGGTGAGGATGGAAGAACACTAAATAGACAATAAATAAGTGGTAACTTTGGTGAAGGGTAAGACAGCACACAAGACTGGGGAAGACAACACAACTTGTACAAGGCAAGGTCATGGAAGCTCCATGGAAACATCCAAACTCCCCGAGGGACCAAATTACTGGGCTGAGGGCTGTGGGGACCACAGTCTCAGAGAACATCTAACTCAATTGGCACAATACAGTTTATAAAGAAAATGTTCTACATTCTACTTTGGTGAGTAGCGTCTGAGTTCTTAAAAGCCTGTGAGCAACCATCTAAGATAATCCACTGTACTCACCCATTCAGGAGCAAGGGAGAATGAAGAACACAAAAGATACAAGAGAAAGATTAGTCCAAAGGACTACCAAAGAGTAATGGACCACAAATACCACGGCCTCTACCAGACTGAGTCCAGTACAACAAGATGGTGCCCGGCTACCACCACTGACTGCTCTGACAAGGATCACAATACAGCGTCCTGGACAGAGCTGGAGAAAAATGTAGAACAAAATTCTAACTCACAAAAATCACCAGACTTAATGGCCTGACAGGGACTGAGAAGCTCTGAGAATACGGTCCCATAACACCCTTTTAGCTCAGTTATGATGTCGCTCCTGAGGTTCACTCTTTAGCCAAAGATTACAAAATGACACTAAAGGGGTACATCAGCCCTGGGGCAAGTGTTCTATGGGCAAAATATTGAATGATGCAGGAAGTATCAAAAGAAGATGGAAGGAATACACAGGCTCAGTATTCTGAAAAGAATTGGTTGATGTTCAATCATTTCAGGAGGTAGCATATGATCAGGAACCAATGGTATTGACAGAAAAAGTCCAAGCTGCACTGAAGGCACTAGTGAAAATCAAGGGTTCAGGAAGTGATGGAACACCAGTTGAGATGTTTTAACAAATGGATGCAACGGCGGACGTGCTCACTTGTCTACGCCAAGAAATTTGGAAGACATGTATCTTGCCAACCAACTCGAAGAGATCCATAATTATGTCCATTCCAAAGAAAGGTAATCCAACAGAGTGCAAAAAATTATGGAACAAAATCATTAATATCATACAAAAGTAAAATGAAGATATTTCAAAAATGGTTGTACCAGCACATCAAAAGGGAACTGACGAAAAATGCAAGCTGGATTCAGAAGAGGACAAGGAACATTTTTGATATCAGATGGATCTTGGCTAAAAGCAGAGAATACTAGAAAGATGTTTACCTGTGTTTTATTGACTATGCAAAGGCATTCGACTGTGTGGTTCATAACAAATTATGCATAACATTGCAAAGAACGGGGATTCCAGAACACTTCTCTGTGCTTATGCAGAACCTGTACATAGGCCAAGAGACAGTCATTCAAACAGAACAAGGGGATATTGGGTGGTTTTAGGTGTATGTCAGGGTCGAATCTTTGACCATACTTATTCAGTCTATACTGAGCAAGTAATCCGAGAGGCTGGACTATGTGAATAATAAGTGGCATCACCGTTGTCAATATGCAGATGACACAGCAGTATAAAGAAAACAAAAAAATCTCACAACTGGACCAATAAGCAACACCAAGATAAACAAAGAAAAGATTGAAGTTGTCAAGGATTTCATTTTACTTGGATCTGCAATCAACACCCATGGAAACAGCGGTCAAGAAATCAAAAGATGCATTGCACAGGGGCAAATCTACTGCAAAAGACCTCTTTAAAGTGTTAAAAAGCAAAGATGTCACTTTGAGGAATAAGGTGCGCCATGGTATTTTCAATCACATATACACGAAAAATTTGGACAATGAATAATGAAGACTGAAGAATTGATGCCTTTGAATTACAGTATGGGTGAAGAATATTGAATATACCATGGATTGCCAAAAGGATGAACAAATCACCTTGGAAGAGTATAGCCAGAATGCTCCTCAGAAGTGAGAACGGTGACACTTCATCTCACATACTTTGGATGTGTTATCAGGGGAGACCAGTCCCTGGAGAAGGACATAGTGCTTGGTAAAGTAGAGGGTCAGTGTAAAAGAGGAAAAACTTCGGTGAGAAAGACTGATACAATGGCTGCAACAACAGGCTCAAAAAGCAATGATTGCGACACTGGGGCAGGGCCAGGCAGTGTTTCGTTCTGTTGCACATAGGGTGGCTATGAGTCGGAACCTACTTGACAGCACCTAACAAGTACACACACACACACACAACACATGCATATATATTTCATATTGTCCCCAGTGTCTTAGACTGGGTTCTCTGGCGAAGCAAAACCAATGAAGACTACGTGTGTGTGTGTGTGTACACACATATATATTTATTTATATATTTATAAAACCCATTACCATGGAGTTGATTCTGACTCATATTAACCATATATATATATATAGAAAGAGAGAGAGAAAGATTTATATCAAGGAAATGGCTCACACTGTTGTAGAGGCTAGAAAGTCCCAGTCTGTGGGTTAGGTATCAGGCTGGAGGCTTCTCTCGACTCATGTAGCTGCAAGGGCTGATGAATCCAAGATTGGCAGGTAAGATGGTAGGCTGCTGACTCAAATATCCAGAACCAGAGTTCAGATGATGATGAGCCAAATGCAGGATCCAGCACAGAGCAAAAACTAGTGAGCTTTGCCAGAAAGTCCATATATATTGGATGGCAACCATATCCCCGAGGAAACTTTCTTTCAACTGATTGGCTGCTCACATTTGTTCTTATCATGCAGATGACTACATCATTATACAACTGCCAAACCACTGAGAATCAGGGCCCAACCAAGTTGACACACAGCTTTAACCATCATGGTCCAACCCTTGCCAACTAAACCATACATAATCTCCGAAAAAAGACTTATAAAGTCATACTTGCACCTAACATGATACAATGAACACACATACACCAAATATGCACTAGCCCTGCTTACATCTTATATTTTATAAGAGAAGAAAACAAAAATATTTGATGCACACATACACGTTGAAATATAAAACCATTACCCAGTGCCATCGAGCTGATTCCAACTCATAGTGACCCTATAGGACAGAGTAGAACTGACCCATAGAGTTTCCAAGGAGCGCTTGGCAGATTCAAACTGCCGACCCTTTGGTTAGCAGCCGTAGCACTTAATCACTACGCCACCAGGGTTTCCCATAAAACAATTATAGACCTCATTTCTGCAACTGATCACGTGGTTGTAGCTGGTATTTAGAACTACCTTCTCCCACCATGCATTCCGAATTCTCTTTAGCATGAGCAAGTACCTCAGCTCATCATGATTCTTTTCCTGGTGGGGTGACCCAAATCTTCATTCCTGAAGGGTCTAGGCCATTAGTAGTCATGTCAGAATTGGGTTGTTGTAGTTTTCCATTGACTTTTATCAAAAGTCATGCTGGTACTTAGATTCGTCTTAAGGGATCTTCTGCATTCCAGACATACACTTCTTTACTTCCATTTTATGTTATTAATTTGATTTCCTCTTGTTAATTAGTATCAATCACTCCAGCCAATATGGTAAATCCCTTCTTTGGCTGTTGATCCAGAAGCATAAGTAGCTCAACTTGGTTGTATGGAATTCTTAACTTCCAGTTCTATGGAATTTGTGATGTGTCTTCAGGTAGTAGCATTCCTCCCTTCAGAACTAAGACCTTGTGACATTGAGGTTGTGTGTTAACTTGGCTGGGCCATAATTCTCAGTGGTTTGGCAGTTACGATGTGGTTTGGCAGTTATGATATAGTTTAGCAGTTATATAATGAAGTAATCACCTCCATGATGGGATCTGATATAATGTAGTCTTTTCCATGATGAGATCTACCATAAATAGCCAAACAGCTGAGAAAGAGTTTCCTTGGGGGTGTGGTCTGCACTGAATATAAGTGAACTTTCTGGCAAGGCTCATGGAGTTTTTCTCATTCTGGATCCTGCAGCTTGCTCTTGTTTGTCTGACCTCAGGTTCTTGGGACTTGAGCCTGCAGTTCACCTGCCAG
Organism: Elephas maximus indicus; assembly: GCF_024166365.1. NCBI lineage: Eukaryota > Metazoa > Chordata > Mammalia > Proboscidea > Elephantidae > Elephas > Elephas maximus. Next base: position 134,054,516 of record NC_064826.1, read on the forward strand.
TCTTGGGATTTGTTGATCCTTGCAGCCAGTGAGCAAGAGCCCTGATGTCTGACGTCTCGTTCTTAGGTTTGCCAACCCCTGCAGCTACATGAATCAGGAGAAGCCTCTATCCTGATCCACAGACTTGGGGCATTCCAGCTTCTAGAATCACATGAGCCATTTCCTTGATATAATTCTCTCTCTCTCTCCATATATGTATACATGCTTTATTGGTTTTGCTGGGCTTGGTCTTGTATATACCACTTCCATTTAATGATGAAGTGCTGCTGTCCATGTCTGACTTTATGGTTCTCTGGGTTAGACAACACCCAGTTCATGATGGGCAGCTCAGGCCGCATGGAGACACATGGCCATATCTGCAGGACTTTGCTCCAAAATCCTAAGGGTCTGCCATTTGATTCACCAGTAAGTATCTTCCAAAGACTTCGAACAGCATCTATATCTGCTACTGACACTTCAGACAACATTGGATCAGCCAGATCATATGGCCGTAGTGGCAGAGCCACTTGCACAGCAGCCTGAACCTACTGCAGAGCCTTCTCTTGTTCTGAGCCCCACTCAAAATTAGCAGTTTTTCAAGTCTCTTAATAGGCTGGAGTAGCACACTCAAAAGAGGAATATGTTTCCTCCAAAATCCAAATGGGCCCACCAGACGTTGTACCTCCTTTTTAGTTGTGGGAGGGGCCAGATGCAATAATTTAACCTTCACTTTAGAAAGAATGTCTCAACATGCCCCAAACCACTGGACCCCTAGAAATTTCACTAAGGTAAAAGATCCCTGAATTTTTGTGGGATTAATTTTCCACCCTCTAGCACACAAATGTTTTACCAATAAGTCCAGAGTCATTGACACTTCTTCCTTACTAGGTCCAATCAGCATATTGTCATCAATGTAATGGACCAATGTGACATCTTGTGGAAGGGAAAAGTGGCCAAGTTCTCTGTGAACTAAATTATGACAGGGATGGAGAGTTGATATATCCCAATTTTTTTTTTGATGTGGGACTGTGAAGGTATATTGTTGGCCTTGCCAGCTGAAGGCAAACTGCTTCTGGTGGTCCCTTGAAACAGGTATGGAGAAAAAGACATTAGCCAGATCAACAGCTACATACCAGTTACCAAAAAAAAAAAAAAAAAAAGCAGCAGATGTATTAATTCACTCAATCGATGAAACCACATCTGGAACAGCGGCTGCAATTAGAGTCATCACTTTCTTAGTTTTAAATAATTCACTGTCGTTCTCCAAGATCCACTGGATTTTGCACAAGCCAAATAGGCAAGTTGAATGAGGATGTTGTGGGAATAACCACCCCTGTATTCTTCAAGTCCTTGATGGTGGCAATAATCTCTGCATTCTGTCCAGGAATGTGGTATTTCTTTTGGTATTTCATTTTCCTAGGTAGGGGCAGCTCTAATGGCTTCCACTTAGCTTTTCCTACTATAATACTCCTTCCTCTACAAGTCAGGGATCCAATGTGGGGGTTCTGCCAGTTGCTGAGTATGTCTATTCCAATTATGCATTCTGGAACTGGGAAAATCACTACATGATGTGTTCAGGATCCCACTGTGAGACAGGCATAAGCTAACACTCCAATAATAACCTGATCTCCTTATACCACACTCTGACTGGGGGGCTACAGTGACATTTTGGTTCTCCTGGATTTAGTGTCAGTTCAGAGCCAGTATCCAGTAATCTCTGAAAAGTCTGTTTATTTCTTTTTCCCCAATGAAGAGTCATTCTTATAAAAGGCCATAGAGAGGTGGGGCCAAGACGGAAGACTAGGTAGATGCTACCTTGGATCCCTCTTGCAACAAAGACTTGGAAAAACAAGTGAATCGGTCACATACATAACAATCTATGAACCCTGAACAACAAACACAGATTTAGAGACGGAAAACGAACAAATACGGGGAAGCAGAGACTGTTTTTGGAGCCTGGAGCCAGCGTCCCAGTCAGGTAACCTTGGCGCCGGGCTTCTGGGCCCAGGGGAGCTGAACGCAAAAATCTTGTGACGGCGCAAACAAGGGGCGCAGCCCTACCCCCCTGAACTGAACCCGGGAGGGGGCCCAGCTGGTCCTCGCGGGTGGAGTGGTGACGCAGCTGGTGGGAGAAGTCCCCGGGGGGCAGTGACTGGTTTTGGAGCCGGGAGGGCAGCGTCCCAGCTGGAGAACCTTGGCACTGGGCATTTGACTGGGCGCTGTCACGGCGCAAGCACGGGGCGCAGCTCTACTCCCCTGAACTAACCCCAGGAGGGGACGCAGCCGGTGCGTGGGGGCGGCGTGGTGACTCGGCTGGCCGGACGAGAAGTCCCCGGGAGGCAGCGACTGATTTTGGAGCCGGGAGTGCAGCATCCCAGCAGGGAACCTTGACGCTGGGCTTTGGACTGGCAGCGGAGGATCTGACCGCAGCTTCAGCGGGCCAGACCCCCGGGGGCAATCTCCGCACAGCCAGCACACATAGGCGACACACCCCTTGGGAATCTCAGATAAAATAGTCATTCCAAGCAAGACAAGCAACTCTGGCTATATTCCGAGGTGCTACTCTCCTATCTCTCTGAACACTCCCCCACCCTTCCCAGGCGGCCTCATTGACATTGGAATTTCCTGAGCCAGAGGGAGAACGGCTCCGGCTCCGCGGTGGCTTTGCTTCCCCCCCCTTTTTTTTTTGGTCTTTTCCTAACCCATTCTTCCCACCTGAGAGAAGGAACCACAAAAAACCCAGGGACCAAAAATCCATCCCTAATTGGACTAAAAACACAGAACCAGCTACAGCCAAGCATATATGATCCAAATCTCGGACTTTCATCCTTACAGGGAACAAGGTGGCAGTTATAATCCAAAGGCAGTTCTGATAGGGATCTGACTGCATTTTTTTTTAGCGGATTTTCTGGAAAAACAAGTTTCCCAAGTCTGATATCTCTGCTTATTCAACAGAGCCCTAACTGACCCACAACAGGGAACTGAGGGCTGAAGGTCCTCCCAGACCACCTAGCCTCTTGCCGTAGGGGTCTAAGGAGGGTGACACCTACCAATCAGTAGAGGTACTTGCATTGGGGGCCTAAGGTACAGCTGTAGTGCCCTCCCAGCAAGGTGCTATAGGAATAGAGACACACCCACCTCACTGACACTTGGGGGAAGCCTGTCAGCATCCTGCCCCCCTGGAGGGTGAACCCCAGCTGCCAATAGAATCTGGTGCACACAACTATCACCACTACTTCTCGAGGTGGATAGGTGTTAGGGTGCAGCACACACTTGATGACCCAAAATCAGATTCTACTCAAGAATAGTGAATAGACTCAGGCATATATATCTGGCAACAGCTCAAACCAGCTGGTAATAGGTCATAAGTAAGTCAAGGGCTACAACAACAACAAAAAAAACAGCACAATCTAGTAGCCCATCCACGTATATTGAAAGAAAACAAAACAAGATAAGACTCAGTGAGCAATTACAGAATAAACCACTACTATAACTTTTAGTGATGTTTCGGAGACAGCAGTCGATATCAAACCACATAAAGAAGCAGACCACGACAGCTTCTCCAACCCCCCAAACAAAAGAATCAAAATCTTTCCCAAATGAAGATACAATCCTGGAATTATCAGATACAGAATATAAAAAAACTAATTTACAGAATGCTTTAAGACATCACAAACGAAATAAGGCAAACTGCAGAAAAAGCCAAGGAACACACTGATAAAACAGTTGAAGAACTCAAAAAGATTATTCAAGAACATAGTGGAAAAATTAATGAGTTGCAAGAATCCATAGAGAGACAGCATGTAGAAATCCAAAAGATTAACAATAAAATTACAGAATTAGACAACGCAATAGGAAGTCAGAGGAGCAGACTCGAGCAATTAGAATGCACACTGGGAAATCTGGAGGACCAAGGAATTAACACAAACATAGCTGAAAAAAAAAATCAGATAAAAGAAAAAAAAAAATGAAGAAACCCTAAGAATCATGTGGGACTCTATCAAGAAGGATAACTTGTGTGATTGGAGTCCCAGAACAGGGAGGGAGGACAGAAAACACAGAGACAATAGTTGAAGATCTGCTGACAGAAAACTTCCCTGACATCATGAAAGACGAAAGGATATCTATCCAAGATGCTCATCTAACCCCATTTAAGATTGATCCAAAAAGAAAAACACCAAGACATATTATCATCAAACTTGCCAAAAACAAAGATAAAGAGAAAATTTTTGAAAGCAGCCAGGGAGAAAAGAAAGGTCTCCTTCAAGGGAGAATCAATAAGAATAAGTTCAGACTACTCAGCAGAAACCATGCAGGCAAGAAGGGAATGGGACGACATATACAGAGCACTGAAGGAGAAAAACTGCCAGCCAAGGATCATATATCCAGCAAAACTCTCTCTGAAATATGAAGGCAAAATTAAGATATTTACAGATAAACACAAGCTTAGAGAATTTGCAAAAACCAAACCAAAGGTACAGGAAATACTAAAGGATATTGTTTGGTCAGAAAACCAATAATATCAGATACCAGCACAACACAAGGTCACAAAACAGAACATCCAGATATCAACTAAAATAGGGAAACCACAAAAACAAATTAAGAATAATTAAAAAAAAAATGCTCATAACAGGGAATCATTGAAGTCAATATGTAAAAGATCACAATAATCAAAAAGAGGGACTAAATACAGGTGGCATAGAACTGCCATATGGAGAGTGATACAAGGCGATATAGAACAATACAAGTTAGGTTTTTACTTAGAAAAATAGGGGTAAATATTAAGGTAACCACAAAGAGGTATAACAACTCCATAACTCAAGATAAAAGCCAAGAAAAATGTAACGACTAAACTAACATAAAGTCAAACACTATGAAACTGAGGATCTCACAATTTACTAAGAAAAACGTCTCAGCACAAAAAAGTATGTGGAAAAATGAAATTGTCAACAACACACATAAAAAGGCATCAAAATGACAACACTAAACACTTATTTATCTATAATTACGTTTAATGTAAAGGGACTAAATGCACCAATAAAGAGACAGAGAGTCTCGGACTGGATAAAAAAACATGATCCGTGTATATGCTGCCTATAAGAGACACACCTTAGACTTAGAGACACAAACAAACTAAAACTCAAAGGATGGAAAAAATATATCAAGCAAACAATAGGAAAAAAGAAGAGGAGTAGCAATATTAATTTCTGACAAAATAGACTTTAGACTTAAATCCACCACAAAGGATAAAGAAGGACACTACATAATGATAAAAGGGACAATTGATCAGGAAGACATAACCATATTAAATATTTATACACGCAATGACAGGGCTGCAAGATACATAAATCAAATTTTAACAGAACTGCAAAGTGAGATAGACACCTCCACAATTATAGTAGGAGATTTCAACACACCACTTTCGGAGAAGGACAAGACATCCAGTAAGCTCAATAGAGACACGGAAGACCTAATTACAACAATCAACCAACTTGACCTCATTGACTTCTCTAGAACTCTCCACCCAACTGCTGCAAAGTATACTTTTTTTTTTCTAGCGCACATGGAACATTCTCTAGAATAGACCACATATTAGGTCATAAAACGAACCTTTGCAGAATCCAAAACATTGAAATATTACAAAGCATCTTCTCAGACCACAAGGCAATAAAACTAGAAATCAATAACAGAAAAATTAGGGAAAAGAAATCAAATACTTGGAAAATGAACAATACCCTCCTGAAAAAAGACTGGGTTATAGAAGACATCAAGGAGGGAATAAGGAAATTCTTAGAAAGCAACAAGAATGAAAATACTTCCTATCAAAACCTCTGGCACACAGCAAAAGCAGTGCTCAGAGGCCAATTTATATCAATAAATGCACACATACAAAAAGAAGAAAGAGCCAAAATCAGAGAACTGTCCCTACAACTTGAACAAATAGAAAGTGAGCAACAAAAGAATCCTTCAGGCACCAGAAGAAAACAAATAATAAAAATTAGAGCTGAACTAAATGAATTAGAGAACAGAAAAACAATTGAAAGAATTAATAAAGCCAAAAGCTGGTTCTTTGAAAAAATTAACAAAATTGATAAACCATTGGCTAGACTGACTAAAGAAATACAGGAAAGGAAACAAACAACCCGAATAAGAAACGAGAAGGACCACATCACAACAGAACCAAATGAAACTAAAAGAATCATTTCAGATTACTACGAAAAATTGTACTCTAACAAATTTGAAAACCTAGAAGAAATGGATGAATTCCTGGAAAAACACTCCCTACCTAACACATTCAGAAGTAGAACAAGTAAATAGACCCATAACAAAAAAAGAGATTGAAATGGTAATCGAAAAACTCCCAACAAAAAAAAGCCCTGGCCCGGATGGCTTCACTGCAGAGTTCTACCAAGCTTTCAGAGAAGAGTTAACACCACTACTACTAAAGGTATTTCAAAGCATAGAAAATGACGGAATACTACCCAACTCATTCTATGAAGCCACCATCTCTCCGATACCAAAACCAGGTAAAGACATCACAAAAAAAGAAAATTACAGACCTATATCCCTCATGAACATAGATGCAAAAATCCTCAACAAAATTCTAGCCAATAGAATCCAACAACATATCAAAAAAATAATTCACCCTGATCAAGTGGGATTTATACCAGGTATGCAAGGCTGGTTTAAGACCAGAAAAACCATTAATGTAATCCATCACATAAATAAAACAAAAGACAAAAACCACATGATCTTATCAATGATGCAGAAAAGGCATTTGACAAAGTCCAACAGCCATTTATGATAAAAACTCTCCCCAAAATAGGAATTGAAGGAAAATTCCTCAACATAATAAAGGGCATCTATGCAAAGCCAACAGCCAATATCACTCTAAATGGAGAGAACCTGAAAGCATTTCCCTTGAGAACGGGAACCAGACACAGATGCCCTTTATCACCGCTCTTATTCAACATCGTGCTAGAAGTCCTAGCCAGGGCAATTCGGCTAGACAAAGAAATAAAGGGCATCCGGATTGGCAAGGAGGAAGTAAAATTATCTCTATTTGCAGATGACATGATCTTATACACAGAAAACCCTAAGGAATCCTCCAGAAAACTACTGAAACTAATAGAAGAGTTTGGCAGAGTCTCAGGTTATAAGATAAACATACAAAAATCACTTGGATTCCTCTACATCAACAAAAAGAACATCGAAGAGGAAATAACCAAATCAATACCATTCACAGTAGCCCCCAAGAAGATAAAATACTTAGGAATAAATCTTACCAAGGATGTAAAAGACCTATACAAAGAAAACTACAAAGCTCTACTACAAGAAATTCAAAAGGACATACTTAAGTGGAAAAACATACCTTGCTCATGGATAGGAAGACTTAACATAGTAAAAATGTCTATTCTATCAAAAGGCATCTATACATACAATGCACTTCCGATCCAAATTCTAATGTCATTTTTTAAGGTGATAGAGAAACAAATCAGAAACTTCATATGGAAGGGAAAGAAGCCTCGGATAAACAAAGCATTACTGAAAAAGAAGAAGAAAGTGGGAGGCCTCACTCTACCTGATTTCAGAACCTATTATTCAGCCACATTAGTCAAAACAGCCTGGTATTGGTACAACAACAGGCACATAGACCAGTGGAACAGAATTGAGAACCCAGATATAAATCCATCCACGTATGAGCAGCTGATGTTTGACAAAGGACCAGTGTCAGTTAATTGGGGAAAAGATAGCCTTTTTAACAAATGGTGCTGGCAGAACTGGATATCCATTTGCAAAAAAATGAAACAGGACCCATACCTTACACCAAGCATAAAAACTAACTCCAAGTGGATCAAAGACCTATACATAAAGACTAAAACGATAAAGATCATGGAAGAAAAAATAGGGACAACATTAGGAACCCTAATACAAGGCATAAACAGAATACAAAACATTACCAAAATTGACGAAGAGAAACCAGATAACTGGGAGCTCCTAAAAATCAAACACCTATGCTCATCTAAAGACTTCTCCAAAAGAGTAAAAAGACCACCTACAGACTGGGAAAGAATTTTCAGCTATGACATCTCCGACCAGTGCCTGATCTCTAAAATCTGTATGATTCTGTCAAAACTCAACCACAAAAAGACAAGCAACCCAATCAAGAAGTGGGAAAAGGATATGAACACACACTTCACTAAAGAAGCTATTCAGGCAGCTAACAGATACATGACAAAATGCTCTCGATCATTAGCCATTAGAGAAATGCAAATTAAAACTGCGATGAGATTCCATCTCACTCCAACAAGGCTGGCATTAATCCAAAAAACACAAAATAATAAATGTTGGAGAGGCTGCGGAGAGATTGGAACTCTTATACACTGCTGGTGGGAATGTAAAATGGTACAACCACTTTGGAAATCTATCTGGCGTTATCTTAAACAGTTAGAAATAGAACTACCATACAACCCAGAAATCCCACTGCTCGGAATATACCCTAGAGAAACAAGAGCCTTCACACGAACAGATATATGCACACCCATGTTTATTGCAGCTCTGTTTACAATAGCAAAAAGCTGGAAGCAACCAAGGTGTCTATCAACGGATGAATGGGTAAATAAATTGTGGTATATTCACACAATGGAATACTATGCATCGATAAAGAACAGTGACGAATCTGTGAAACATTTCATAACATGGAGGAACCTGGAAGGCATTATGCTGAGCGAAATCAGTCAGAGGCAAAAGGACAAATATTGTATAAGACCACTATTATAAGATCTTGAGAAATAGTATAAACTGAGAAGAACACACACTTTCGTGGTTACGAGGGGGGAGGGAGGGAGAGGGTTTTTTACTGATTAAAGAACTGCTTTAGGTGAAGGGAAGGAGGACAACACTCAATACATGGAAGGTCAGCTCAATTGGACTGGACCAAAAGCAAAGAAGTTGCCGGGATAAAATGAATACTTCAAAGGTCAGCGGAGCAAGGGCGGGGGTTTGGGAACCATGGTTTAAGGGGACTTCTACGTCAATTGGCAAAATAATTCTATTATGAAAACATTCTGCATCCCACTTTGAAATGTGGCATCTGGGGTCTTAAAAGCTAACAAGCGGCCATCTAAGATGCATCAATTTTTCTCAACCCACCTGGAGCAAAGGAGAATGAAGAACACCAAGGTCACAAGATAACTAAGAACCCAAGAGACAGAAAGGACCACATGAACCAGAGACCTACATCATCCTGAGACCAGAAGAACTAGTTGGTGCCCAGCCACAATCGATGACTGCCCTGACAGGGAGCAAAATAGAGAACCCCTTAGGGAGCAGCAGATGAGTGGGATGAAGACCCCAAATTCTCATAAAAAGACCATACTTAATGGTCTGACTGAGACTAGAGGAATCCCGGTGGTCATGGTCCCCAAACCTTCTGTTGGCACAGGACAGGAACCATCCCCGAAGACAACTCGTCAGACATGAAAGGGACTGGACAGTGTGTAGGGGGGATGGGAGGATAGAGAGAGTTGGAAGCTGGCAAAATTGTCACGAAAGGAGAGACTGGAAGGGCTGGCTCGTTAGAGGGAGAGCAAGTGGGAGTATGGAGTAAGGTGTGTATAAACTTATATGTGACAGACTGACTTGATTTGTAAATGTTCACTTGAAGCTCAATAAAAGTTAATAAAAAAAAAAGGCCATAGAGCCCTTTGGGGAAGGCTAGGAGAAAGATTAACAGTATAAGTTCTAGCAGTATATTGGAGTCCTTCTTCATGGATACTTGGCCTCTGCTTCATTCAAGGATTTGTGGGTCTTTAAATGCCCGTAAGTCTGGGAATTTATTAAGGGGCTGTGACTCTCTATTCTGGAGACTCAAGTTAGACTGCTGTACACTTGACCTAGAATTCTTCTGCTTGTACAGATCAAATAAATATCTAGTAGATTTCCCATATATTTCACTCCTAAGGACACCATAACTAATTAGCCAACACCATAAGTTCATAATCCAACCATTAGTCAGTTTGTCATATTGTGGAGAATTTTGTGTTGCTGCCGTGCTGGAAGCTATGCCACTGGTATTCTAATACCACCAGGGTCACCCATGGTGGACAGGTTTCAGTTGAGCTTCCAGACTAAGAAAGACTAAGAAGAAGGACACGGCAGTACACTTCTGAAAAGAATTAATCAGAGAAAAAAATTATGAATTAGCAGAGGAACATTGTCTAATACAGTACGGGAAGATAAGCCCCTCAGGTTGGAAGGCACTCAAAATACACCTGGGAAAGAACTGCCTCCTCAAAGTAGAGCCAACCTTAATGATGTGGATGGAGTCAAACTTCGAAGAGAAATGGCATTGCATTCATTGTCAAAATGAACATTTCAAGATCTATCCTGAAGTACAATATTGTCAATGATACGGTAATATCCATATGCTTACAAAGATAAACAGTTAACGTGACTATAATTCAAATTTTGCACCAAACACTAAGAAATTAAAGATTTTTACTAACTTCTGCAGTGTGAAATTGATCCAACATGTAATCAGGAGGCACTGATAATTACTGGTAATTGGAATGTGAAAGTTGGAAACAAAAAGAAGGATTGGTAGTTAGAAAACATGGCCTTGGTGACAGAAGTGATGCCAGAGAACTCATGATCGAATTTTGCAAGACCAATGACTTCTTCATTGCAAATACTTTTTTTCACCAACAAAAATGGTGACTATACATGTGGACCTGGCCAGATGGAATACACAGGATCAAATCAACTATATCTATGGAAAGAGATGATGGAAAAGCTCAATATCATCAGTCAGAACAAGGCCACGGGCTGAATGTGGATCAGACCATCAATTACTCATATGCAAGTTCAAGCTGAAATTGAAGAAAATTAGAACATGTTGACAAGAGCCAAAGTATGACCTTGAGTATATCCCATCTGAATTTAGAGACCATCTCAAAAATAGATTTGACACATTGAACACTAATGACAGAAGACCAGAAGAGTTGTGGAATGACATTAAGGACATCAAACATGAAGAAAGCAAGAGGCAACTAAAAAGACAGGAGAGAAAGAAAAGACCTAAATGGATGTCAGAGGAGACTCTGAAACTTGCTCTTAAATGTTGAATAGCTAAAGCAAAAGGAAAAAATGATGAAGTAAAAGAGCTGAACAGAAAATTTCAAAGGGCAGCTCAAGAAAACAAAGTAAAGTATTATGATGCCATGAGCAAAGAGCTGGAGATAGAAAACCAAAAGGGAAGAAGAAGAATGGCATTTTTTGAGCTGAAGGAACTGAAGAAAAAGTTCAAGACTTGAGTTACAATAGTGAAGGATCCTAAGGGGAAAATATTAAGCAACACAGAAGCATGAAAAGAGGATGGAAGGGTGATGAGGCAGAGCTAAGAAGGCGGAATAGACAGACCCTTCTGGAGAGCCCTCTTTACAACAAAGACCTGAAAAAACAAGTGAAACGAGTATACTTGTGACAAGCTGGGAGCCCTGAGCTTCAAGGGCAAGCTTAGACAACGAACTGAGGGGCAGGGGTTGGAAGAGACCATTCAGAAGTGGAGAGGAGTTACTGGACCTGAATCGCGGGGAGCCCTCAGGCACCATTCCTGGAGCAGCGGCAGGGGTCTGGTCCTAGTGTTTGGCCGCAGTTTTCTTAAGGAGAAGCAGCCAGCCACACAGCCTACTCACACCTCCGGAACCAGGGAAGAACGGTGCTCTCGCAAAAGCTAAGTACTTGCGTATATTTAACGCACCCTCCCATCCCCAAGCAGGCTTCAGTGGCTAAATTCCCTGGGCCTGAGATAGGCACTGTTGAGCACCTAGAGCCATTCTCCCGGCCTTGGGAAAGGGAAAAAAACTGCATTTGAGGGAAAAGATAATTTGCTATCTCCACTAACTGGGGGAGCTCAGGACAGAAGCAGTTCTTGTCCAGTCATAAATGGTCCGTGGACTTTGAGCACCTTTCCCTTCTGCATGGACCTATGTGGGCCTATTTCGGGAGAATAGGCTCTTGTTGGCAGACTCCAATTGTTTCAGCTGTGCGGTGGGGAGGTGGGCGTTTGATGTTTGACATCACTTTACCCATTAAACAAGGTCCTCCACTACCTTTTTTTTCCCTTACCCACATCAGGGACCTAAGGACAGGTAGCTCCACTCAGGTCAGCCAGCCACCTGTGACAAGGATCCAAGGATAACTGGTACCTCCCAGTCCTTACAACCAAAAACTTGGGGTGCCCATAGTTCATCTGCAGAACCCACCTACCTGCATGCTCTAGGGAACAGGGACGCAGTTTCCTCAGAGACACTCAGGGGTCAGTTCTCAGCCCCCTGCCTGGATCAGAGCGTGACCCCTGCTGCAATCAGATACTGGCACATATGCTAATCACCCCTGCCCCTCTAAGACTGTAGGACAGAGCCTGTACCACACACTGGATGATCAGCTACCTGGAAACCTGAGTTGAATTCATACAAGAAAAGTGAATGGACTCCTAGGCTGATATACCTGAAAACAGCTCTAGCCATCTGAGGACAGGACGTCAGAGCTCCAAGGGCAAAAATAATCAAGCTAGCTCACTCAGGCAACCATTTTGGTATATCAAAACAAAACGAAGTGAGAAGCTATGACACAGTAAGCAAGCAATAACTAATACAATAACTTATAGATGGCTCGGAGACAACAGTCAATATCCAGTCACATAAAGAAACAGACCATGATCACCTCAGCAAGCTCTCAAAACACATAATCCAGGGACCTTCAAGAAGAAAGTGCATTCCTGGGATAACCAGAGGCAGAATACAGAAGTTTAATATATAGAATCCTTCAAGACATCAGGAAGGAAATGAGGCAATACAGAACAAGCCAAGGAACAAACAGATAAAGCCATTGAAGCAATTAGAAAGATTATTCAGGAACATAATGAAAAGTTTAATAAGCTGGAAAAATCCATAGAAAGACAGCAATCAGAAATTCGGAAGATTAACAATAACATTACAAAAGTAGACAACTCAGTAGAAAGTCAGAGGAGCAGAATTGAGCAAGTAGAAGCCAGAATTTCTGAACTCGAGGATAAATCACTTGGCATTAATATATTTGAAGAAAAATCAGATAAAAGATTTAAAAAAATGAAGAAACCTCAAGAATCATGTGGGACTCTATCAAGAGAAATAACCCACGAGTGATTGGAGTACCAGAACAGGGAAGGATAACAGAAAATACAGACAGAATTGTTGAAGATTTGTTGGCAGAAAACTTCCTTGATATCATGAAAGATGAGAAGATATCTATCCAAGATGCTCATCGAATTCCACTTAAGGTAGGTCTTAAAAGAAAGTCACCAAGACATATTATAATCAAACTTGCCAAAACCAAAGATAAAGAGAGAATTATAAGGGCAGCTAGGGATAAACGAAAAGTCACCTACAAAGGAGATCCAAAATAATAAGCTCAGACTACTCGGCAGAAACCATGCAGGTGAGAAGGCAATGGGACACCATATTTAAAAAAAAAGAAGGAAGAAAATTCCCTGCCAAGAATCATATATCCAGCAAAACTGTCTCTTAAATATGAAGGTGAATTTAAGACATTTCCAGATAAACACAAGTTTAGGGAATTCATAAAAACCAAACCAAAACTACAAGAAATACTAAAGGGAGTTCTTTGGTTAGAAAATCAGTAATATCAGGTATCAACCGAAGACAAGAACACTGGGCAGAGAAACCAGAAGTCAACGCAGACAGGGAAATCCAAAAAAACAAAGCAAGAGTATATTTAAAAAAAAAGCTCAAAACAGGGAGCCAGCAATGTTATTAGATAAAAGAAGACAACATTAAAATAATAAAGGGGGACTAAGAAATGTAATCATACACCTTCCATATGGAGAGGAAGATGTGGCAATACAAAGAAATAAAAGTTAGGTTTAAATGTAGAAAAATAGGGGTAAATAATAATGTAACCACAAAGGACACAAACTGTCCTACTCATCAAAACAAAGTACCAAAAAAAAAAAAAAAAGAGAGAGAGAGAGAGAGACACAGGAGAAACAAAATCAACAACAAAAAATATAATGAATGGACAATATATAAAGATAATCCACCCAGAATATAAAATTAAGTGGGAAAAAGAAACTGTCAACAACACACAAAAAAAGACATCAAAATGATAGCACTAAATTCATACCTATCCATAATTACCCTGAATGTAGATGGACTAAATGCACCAATAAAGAGACAGAGAGTGGCAGAATGGATTAAAAAACAAGATCCGTCTATATGCTGCCTACAAGAGACACACCTTAGACTTGAGACACAAACAAACTAAAGCTCAAAGGATGGAAAAAAATATATCAAGCAAACAACAATCATAAAGGATAAGGAAGGACATTATATAATGATTAAAGGGACAAAACACCAAGAAGATATAATCGTATTAAATAATTATGCACCCAATAATAAGGCTGAAGATACATAAAACAAATTCTATCAGCATTGAAAAGTGAGATAGACAGCTCCACAATAATAGCAGGAGATTTCAACACATCACTTTCGATAAAGGGCAGGACATCAACAAAGAAGCTCAATAAAGACAAGGAAGATCTAAATGCCACAATCAACCAACTTGACCTCATAGACATATACAGAATACTCCACCCAACAGGAACCAAGTATACTTTCTTTTCTAGTGCACATGGAACATTCTCCAGAAGAGACCACATGTTAGGTCATAAAGCAAGCCTTAGCAGAATCCAAAAATTGGAATATTACAAAGCATCTTCTCGGACCATAAGGCCATAACAGTGGAAATCGATAATGAGAAAAGAAATCAAACACTTGGAAACTGAACAATACCCTGCTCAAAAAGACTGGATTATACAAGACAATAAGGTGGAATAAAGAAATTCATAGAATCCAAAGAGAATGTAAACGCTTTCTATCAGAACCTTTGGGATACAGCAAAAGCAGTGCTCAGAGGCCAATTTAAATCAACAAATGCACACATACATAAAGAAGAAAGGGCGAAAAGAATTATCCCTACAACTTGACCAAATAGAAAGAGAGCGACAAAAGAAACCCACAGTCACCAGAAGAAAAGAAATAATAAAAATTAGAGCAGAACAAAATGAAATAGAAAACAGAAAAACAAAAGAATTAACAAGAGCAAAAGCTGGTTCTTTGAAAAAATCAAAAAAATTGATAAACTACTTGCCAAACTGACAAAAGAAAAAAGGAGAGGAAGCAAATAACCAGAATAAGAAATGAGATGGGCGATATTAAAACAGACCCAACTGAAATTAAAAGAATCATATCAGATTACTATGAAAAATTGTACTCTAACAAATTTGAAAACCTAGAAGAAATGGAAGAATTCCTAGAAACACACTACCTACCTAAACTAACACAAACAGAGGTAGAACAAATAAATAGACCCATAACAAAAGAAGAGTTTGAAAAGGTAATCAAAAAACTCCCAACAAAAAAAAGCCCTGGTTCAGACTGCTTTACTGCAGAGTTCTACCAAACTTTCAGAAAAGAGTTAAAACCACTACTACTAAAGGTATTTCAGACCATAGAAAAGGACTAAATACTACCAAACTCATTCTATGAAGCCACCATATCCCTGATACCAAAACCAGGTAAAGACACCACAAAAAAAGAAAATTGTAGACCTATATCTCTCATGAACATAGATGCAAAAATCTCAACAAAATTCTAGGCAATAGAATTCAACAACATATCAAAAAAATAATTCACCGTGACCAAGTGGGATTCATACCAGGTATGCAGGGATGGTTCAATGTTAGAAAGACAATTAATGTAATCCACCATATAAATAAAACAAAAGGCAAGAATCACATGATTTTATCAATTGATGCAGAAAAGGCATTTGACAAAGCTCAACATCCATTTATGATTAAAACTCTCAGCAAAATAGGATTAGAAGGAAAATTCCTGAACATAATAAAGGGCATTTATACCAAGCCAACAGCCAACATCACCCTAAATGGAGAGAGCCTGAAAACATTTCCCTTGAGATCGGGAACCAGACAAGGATGCCCTTTATCACTGCTCTTCTTCAACATTGTGTTGGAGGTCCTAGCCAGAGCAATTAGGCTAGATAAAGAAATAAAGGGCAGCCAGATTGGCAAGGAAGAAGTAAAAGTATGTGTATTTACAGATGACTTGATCTTATACACAGAAAACCCTAAGGAATCTTCCAGAAAATTACTGACACTAATGGAAAAGTTCAGCAGAGTATCTGAATACAAGATAAAAACACAAAAATCAGTTGGATTTCTCTACACCAACAAAAGAACATCGAAGAGGAAATCACCAAATCAATGCCATTTACAGTAGCCCCCAAGAAGATAAAATACTTAGGAATAAATCTTACCAGAGATGTAAAAGACTTATACAAAGAAAACTACAATAAACTTCTGCAACAAACCAAAAGGGACTTACATCAGTGCAAAAACGTAACTTGCTCACAGATAGGAAGACAACATTATAAAAATGTCTATTCTACCAAAAGTGATCTATACATTAATGCAATTCCGATCCAAATCCCAACGACATTCTTTAATGAGATGGAGGAACAAATCACCAACTTCGTATGAAAGGGAAATAGGCCCCAGATAAGTAAGGCATTACTGAAAAAGAAGAACAAAGTGGGAGGCCTTACTTTACCTGATTTTAGAATCTATTATACTGCCACAGTAGTCAAAATAGCCTGGTCTTGGTACAACAACAAATACTTAGACCAATGGAACAGAATTGAGAATCCAGACATAAATCCATCCACAAGTGAGCAGCTGATATTTGACAAAGGCCCCAAAACTGTTAAATGGGGGAAAAGACAGTCTTTTTAACAAATGGTGCTGGCATAACTGGATATCCATCTGAAAAAAATGAAACAAGACCCATACCTCACTGCATGCACAGAAACGAGTTCAAAAAGAATCAAAGACCTAAATATAAAATCTAAAACGATAAAGATTTTCGAAGAAAAAATAGGGACCATGTTAGGAGCCCTAATACATGGCATAAACAATATACAAAACATCACTAACAATGCAGAAGAAAAACTAGATAACTGGGACCTTCTAAAAATCAAACACTTGTGTTCATTCAAAGACGTCACCAAAAGAGTAAAAGGACTACCTAAGGACTGGGAAAAAGTTTTTAGCTATATTTCCGAACAGCGCCTGATCTCTAAAATCTACATGATACTGCAAAAACTCATCTACAAAAAGACAAATAACTCAATTAAAAAATAGGCAAAGATATGAATAGACACTTCACTAAAGAAGACATTCAGGTAGCTAACAGATACATGAGGAAATGCTCACGATCATTAGCCATTAGAGAAATGCAAATCAAAAGGACAATGAGATTTCATCTCACTCCAACAAGGCTTGCATTAATCCAAAAAACACAAAATAGTCAATGCTGGAGAGGATGTGGAGAGATCGGAACACTTATACACTGCTGGTGGGAATGTAAAATGGTACAACCACGTTGGAAATCGATTTGGCGCTTCCTTAAAAAGTGCTAGAAATAGAACTACCACAAACCAAAACCAAACCCACTGTTGGAGTCAATTCCGACTCATAGTGACCCTATAGAACAGAGTAGAGCTGCCCCGTAGAGTTTCCATGGAGGGTCTGGTGGATTCGAACTGCCAACCTCTTGGTTAACAGACATAGCACTTAGCCACTACACCACCAGGGTTTCCAGAACTACCATACGACCCAGCAATCCCACTCCTCAGAATGTATCCTAGAGAAATAAGAGCTTTTATACGAACAGATATATGCACACTCATGTTTTTTGCAGCACTGTTTACAATAGCAAAAAGATGGAAGCAGTCAAGGTGCCCATCAATGGATGAAGAGGTAGAGAAATTATGCTATATTCACACAATGAAATACTACACATCGATAAAGAACAGGGATGAATCTGTGAAACATTTCATAACATGGAGGAATCTGGAAGGCATTATGCTGAGTGAAATTAGTCAGTTGCAAAAGGACAAGTATTGTATAAGACTGGTATTATAAGAACTTGAGAAATAGTTTAAACTGAGAAGACACTCTTTTGTGGTTAAGAGAGGGGGAAGGAAGCTAGGGTATTCATTAATTAGATAGTAGATAAGAACTACTTTAGGTGATGGGAAAGACAACACTCAATACAGGGGAGGTCAGCACAACGGGACTAAACCAAAAGCAAAGAAGTTTCCTGAATAAACTGAATGCTTCAAAGGCCAGCGTAGCAGGGGCAGGGGTTTGGGGACCATGATTTCAGGAGGCATCTAAGTCAATTGGCATAATCAAATCTATTAAGAAAACATTCTGCATCCCACTTTGAAGAGTGGCGTCTGGGGTCTTAAACGCTAGCAAGTGGACATCTAAGATGCATCAATTGGTCTCAACCCACCTGCACCAAAGGAGAATGAAGAACGCCAAGGACATAATGGAATTACAAGCCCAAGAGACAGAAAGGGTCACATGAACCAGAGACTATATCAGCCGGAGACCAGAAGAACTAGATGGTGCCTGCCTACAACCAATAACTGCCCTGACAGGGAACACAACGGAGAACCCCTGAGGGAG
The DNA here is from genome assembly GCF_024166365.1 of Elephas maximus indicus. NCBI lineage: Eukaryota > Metazoa > Chordata > Mammalia > Proboscidea > Elephantidae > Elephas > Elephas maximus. The sequence goes on from NC_064826.1 coordinate 134,073,108, forward strand.
CAGGAGAGCAGTGGGATGCAGACCCCAAATTCTCATTAAAAGACCAGGCTTAATGATCTGACTGAGACTAGAAGGACCCCGGTGGTCATGGCCCCCAGACATTCTGTTGGCCCAGAACAGGAACCGTTCTCGAAGCCAACTCTTCAGACATGGATTGGACTGGACAATGGGTTGGAGAGGGATGCTGGTGAGGAGTAAGCTTCTTTGATTAGATGAACTTCAGACTATGTTGATATCTCCTCCCTGGAGGGGAGATGAGAGGGTAGAGGGGGTTAGAAGCTGGCGAAATGGATACAAAAAGAGAGAGTGGAGGGAGGGAGCGGGCTGTATCAGGGGGAGAGTAATTGGGAGTATGTAGCAAGGTGTATATAAGTTTTTGTGTGAGAGACTGACTTAATTTGTAAACTTTCACTTAAAGCACAATAAAAATTATAAAATATAAAAAAAAAGGATGGAAGGAATACAAAGAGTCATTATACCAAAACAAATTAATTGACCTTCAACCATTCCAGGAGGTAACACAGGATCAGGAACTGGTAGTCCCAAAGGAAGAAGTTCAGGCTTCACTGAAAAAAAAAATCACTGAAGGCACTGGCAAAAACAAGGCTCTGAGAATTGATGGATTATCAATTGATATGTTTCAAAAAATGGATGCAGCGATAGAAGTGCTCACTCATCTATACCAAGAAATTTGGAAGACAGCTACTTGGCCAATTGACTGGAAGTGAGCCTTATTTATGCCTATTCTCCAGAAAGGTGATCCAACCAAATGCAGAAATTATTGAACAATATCATTAATATCACATGTAAGCAAAATTTTGCTGAAGATCATTCAAAAGTAGCTGCAGCAGTATATCAATGGGAAACTTCCAGAAATTCAAGCCAGGTTTAGAAGAGGACGTGGAACCAGGGATATCACTGCTATTGTCAGATGGATCCTGGCTGAAAGCAGAGAATACCAGAAAGATGTGTACCTGTGTGTTTTTTTTTTTTTTGACTGTGCTAAGGCATTCGACTGTGTGGATCATAACAAATTATGGATAACATTGCAGAGAATGGGGATTCCAGAACACTTAATTTGCTCATGAGGGACCTGTACATAGATCAAGAGGCAGTTGTTCGAACAGAGCAATGGGATACTGCATAGTTTAAAGTCAGGAAAGATGTGCATCAGGGTTGTATCCTTTCACTATATCTATTCATTGTGTATGTTGAGCAAATAATCCAACAAGCTAGATTATATGAAGAAGAACAGGGCATCAGGATTGGAGGAAGACTCATTAACACCCTGAGATACGCAGATGACACAACTTTGTAGAAAGTGAAGAGGACTGGAAGCACTTACTGAGGAAGATCAAAGACCACAGCCTTCAGTATGGATTACACTTTAACATAATGAAAACAAAAATCCTTACAACAACTGGACCAATAAGCAACATCGTGATAAATGGAGAAAAGACTGAAGTTGTCAAAGATTTCATTTTACTTGAATCCAAAATCAACACCCATGTATGCGGCAATCTAGAAATCCAAAGACGCATTGCATTGGGCAAATCAGCTGCAAAAGACCTCTTTAAAGTGTTGAAAAGCAAAGATGTCACCTTGAGGACTAAGGTGCGTCTGACTCAAGGCATGGTGTTTTCAATCACCTCATATACATTCGAGAGCTGGACAACGAATAAGGAAGACTGAAGAATTGACACCTTTGAATTGTGGTGTTGCAAAGAATATTGAATATACCACGGACTGCCAAAAGAACGAACAAATTTGTCTTTGAAGAAGTACAACCAGAAATCTTAGAAGCCAGAATGGTGAGACTACATCTCACATACTTTGGACATGTTATCAGGAAGGGTCAGTCCCTGGAGAAGGACATTATGTTGGGTAAAATAGGTCAGCAAAAAAAGAGGAAGACTTTCAGTGGGATGGATTGACACAGTGGCTGAAACAATGGGCTCAAGCATAGCAACAATTGTGAGGATGGTGCAGGACCACACGGTGTTTTGTTCTGTTATGCATAGTGTCGCTACGAGTCAGAACCAATTGGATGGCACTTAACAACAAAAACAACATAAGTTCATATGATGTGGACTATTTTGATTACAGCTTTGACTCTACTGTCTATCACAGTAACCACTTGTCTTTGTTGAATGATTGCTGCCACTTGGCCCCTACCACCATGGGTTCTCTAGGGAAGCAATTATTCACGCGGTCATAGAGGCTGGAAGGTCCCAAGTCCATGGGTCAGGTGTCAAGCTGGAGGCTTCTCCTGGCTCACAATGAACCTGAGATTGGCAGGTCAGACAGCAGGCTGCTGGTTCACAGGCTGTGGAGGATGATAAATCCAAGATTGGCAGGTAAGATGGCAGGCTGCTAGCTCAAGTACCAAGAACCAGAGTTTAGCTGATGATGATCCGAATGCAGGATCCAAAGCAAAGCAAAAGCCTCTGAGCTTTGCCAGAAAGTCTAAATATATTGGATGCAGTCCTTATGCCCAGGAATCTCCATTTCAACTGACTGGCTGCTCATACCAGATCTCATAATGGAGGAAATTATATCAAATCTCATTATAGAGGTGATTACCTCATTACATAACTGCCAAACTACATCATAACTGCCAAACAACTGAGAATTAAGGCCCAGCCAAGTTGACACATAACCTTAATCATCATACTATTCTGCTATTCAGAAAAGTTTACAGATGTGTTCTCAGTCCTTCCCTTCTCCTTATTGAAGATGTTCTTGTTTTAAATTTTAACCATGCAAAACTGCATATCTATCATACTGACCATCTACAAATATGAGCTATTCAGAAGCATTATTCCCCCCACCATGCTACAAGCCACAATAAAAATGAGAAAAACAGCACCTGATTGATCAACTCCAAAGTCCAACTCAGTATTCTACAAGTTTCCCTGAATTTATACTTGTTTCATTGAGAGGAAAACCCAAGGGTGAATGTAGATTAGGTAATGCACACACACACAAAAAAGCTATTTTAGTTGTTTTCCATTTTCTGTGAAACTGTAAGAATATGATTAAGAAAAAAATCTTTTCGAAAAGTTTTTCTTCAGGGATATTCACAGCCTTATTTAATGGGTATGTAAGCTAGATGGTCTAACAACCTCCTTTCTCACTGAATTTAAAATTGCACAGTTACTCAGATATTACTGATTGTTCTCTGTGGGCCCAGTATGCCTGTTTTATTTCCATAGCACTGGTGGCTTTCTCTCTTCTGGTTCCCTGACTCTGTTTATGTTAGTAGTCCTGGTGGCCCAACAGTTAAGTACTCAGCTACTAACCAAAAGGTTGGTGGTTCTAATCTACCCAGTGGCTCCGCTGGAAAAAGAACTGGTGATTTGCTTATGTAAAGATTACAGCCAAGAAAACTTTATGGGGCAGTTAGTCTACTCTGACACACGGGGTCACTATGAGTTGAAAATCAACTCAGCGTTACCTAACTAAAACATGCCAGCACCATTGTTGTGGTTAAGTATGTCTCACACAAATTTAGCAGTCCGGCCATTCAAAACTCCCTGTGGGTCCTTGGGTGGTGAAAAAGTCAGTGCTCACTCTTAACTAAAAACTTGGAAGTAATCTGAAAATAAATAAGTTTATAGCAGTCAATTTGAATATTAGTTTAAATGTCAATAATAGAGGAAAAGAAAAAGCATGCGGTGGCTTTGTGAGCAGCATCCCCAGGGACACCACTCAAGGCCCCTTGACACTTAACATGCATTACTGCAGCCCTTCCTGCATAAAATAAAAATCTATTGATACTGTATGTGTTACTTCCCTTTTCTCATATGTACTCCTAACCCAATAGACTCAAGGGCAACTAACAACATCTATATAATAGGAGACCCTGGGTGGTGCAAACAGTTAATGCTCTCAGCTTCTGCCCAAAAGGCTGGAGGTTCCATCCACCAGGAGAAATCTCAGAAGAAAGGCATGGAAATCTACTTTGGAAAAATCAGCCAGCCACTGGAAACCCCATGGAGCGCAGTTCTTCTCTGACATATATGGCGTCCTCATGAGCGCTTCTCAGGGCATCAAGTGGCTTTAAGCAAGGAGGGAAGGTTCCCTAGTCCAAGGAGGGAGGTTTGGCCCAGGGGTGACATACTCTCTGGGAGGCAGAGACCTTGGACAGGGTTCCGTGGGACAGGAATCCCCACTAAATACCCTGAGCAATTGTTGTGCTGCCTGCAAGGATGGGGAGCACTCTTCCCAGCCCCAGGACCGCCTGCCATGCTGACTGCTGGGAAGCTCCCCCTGCCACAGGTGAGACTAGTGGTCCCAGCCTGGGTCCTGTCTCTCTGATCCAAGAGCCCAAGTTGTGGCCCCCACTCCCTCCTCTCTGAATGGGGGCACTAGGAAGAGGTGGCAAACCTCAAGGATGGGTAGGTAAGAGCAACTGGTTTCATACAGCATAAAACTTTGTAAAAAATTTATCGGATAACAGAGAAACAGATGCGTAAAGAGAAAAGGAAAACGATGAGTAAAAAGATAAATATATATAATTTTGGTCTCATTATTATAATAATGTGAAAAACAGTTTTAAGAACAGTAAACCCATCACTTTCACTATAAAATTCAGATATATCTCAGAAACCTAATAATCATTTCTCCTAGATTTTTTTTCTCATAGAAACTGGTTTCCAGCTAAATGTGTATTTATAATTTTACACCTTCCCCCTGAAATCACTACTCATATATCTTAATACAAGTTGCAGTTAAAAAACAAATCACTGTTTACTATGTGTTAGCATTTTAAGAAGTTCATTTATGTTGATTCTGCACTTCAGAGAGGTTTGATGACTAGAAAAACTTAAAAGATGTTTCTGATTTTCACATTCGTGGTTACTGCGGCCGCTCAGCGACTTCCTCATTTTTAACCCCAGTTCTGCACATGGAACACTGAATGGATCACCGTGTAGCTCCATTGCCTGAACTTAGAGAGGATCCCGGGCTCCATGTGGGCGCCGGCAGCAGGCAGCTCAGGCCAGACTTCACCGAGCTGCGCACAGCTGGCTCTGCGTCGCCAGGGGCGCTGCTCTCAGACCCTGAGGTCAGGGCTCTGCTGTGGTGCTGTGCGGCTGCAGGCAGGGCCTCCCTCCACAGAGTTCCTGGGCTTCTCCTGTCTGCAAACAGGGCTCCATCTGGAGGTTGTGGCATGTTTTCCAGAGAGAAAAGACCAAAGTCACTTACATGGAGCTTTGTTCAAGACCTGATTGCATTCATCAAGGTCGCTTCCCAGCCTTGACTGGATAACAGAGCGATAAAGACCTCCTTCATGATTGTCTGTAAAGGTGCTATGTTTATCCAGCATAAAGCGACACAAGCTGTTTTTTAATCAAGGGAAATTTTGCTAATAACTTAAGACTTAGTTCTCGGAAATGGCCCTTCAGTGTGTGTCTTTTTCACAACTGGAGGATAATGACCAATTAGGGTGGGTTGGGTCCCTGGGTGGCTCAAGAGGTTTGCTCTTGACTACTAACTGGCTAATAACCTACTAAACATGTGTCTGTCAGTTTGTCCTACTGTGGGGGCTTGTGTGTTGCTGTGATGCTGGAAGCTATATTCAGATACCAGCAGGGTCATCCACAGAGGACAGGTTTCAGCTGAGCTTCCAGACTGAGAGGGGCTAGGAAGAAGGACCCAGCAGTCTACTCTGAAAAACATTAGCCAGTGAAAACCTTATGAACAGCAGCGGAACATTGTCTGATATAGTGCCAGAAGAAGAGCCCCCGTGGTTAGAAGGCACTCAAACGACGACTGGGGAAGAGCTGCCTCCTCAAAGTAGAGTCGACCTTAATGACGTGGATGCAGTAAAGCTTTCAGGACCTTCATTTGCTGATATGGCATGACTCAAAATGAGAAGAAATGGCTACAAACATCCATTAATAATCAGGACCTGGAATACATGAAGTATGAATCTAGGAAAATTGGAAATCATCAAAAATGAAATGGAATGCATAAACATCAATATCCTAGGCATTAGTGAGCTGAAATGGACGGGTATTGGACATTCTGAATCAGACAATCATATAGCCTACTATGCCGGGAATGACAAGGTCTATCCTGAAGTACAATGCTGTGAGTGATAGGATAATATCCATACACCTACAAGCAAGAGCAGTTAATACGACTATTATTCAAATATACGCACCAACCACTAAGGCCAAAGATGAAGAAATTGAAGGGTTTTTTTTTAATCAGCTTCTGCAGTCTGAAATTGATCGAACATGCAATCAGGATGCATTGACAATTACTGGTAAACTGGTAATTGCAATGCAAAAGTCAGAAACAAAGAAGGATCAGTAGTTGGAAAATATGGCCTTGGTGATAGAAATAAAGCAGGAGATCGAATGATAGAATTTTGCAAGACCAACAACTTCTTCGTTGCAAATACCTTTTTTTCACCAACGTAGACAGTGACTATACACATGGCCCTTGCCATATGAACACAGGAATCAAATTGACTATTGGTGTTCTTCATTCTCCTTTGCTCCAAGTGTGTTGAGACCAATTGATGCATTTTAGATGGGCGCTTGCTAGCCCTTAATACCCCAGACACCACTCTCCAAAGTGGGATGCAGAATGTTTTCTTAATAGATTATATTATGCCAATTGTTCTAGATGTCTTCTGGAACCATGGATGTCAAATCCCGACCCTGCTACCCTGGCCTTCAAAGCATTCGGTTTATTCAGGAAATTGCTTTGGGTTTAGTCCAGTCGTGATGGCCTCTCCTGTACTGTGTGTTGCCTTTCCCTTCGCCTAATTAGTTCTTGCCTACTATCTAATTAGTGAATACCCCTCTCCTTCCCTCTCTCCCCACTCTTGTAACCATCAAAGAATATTCTCTTCTCTGTTTAAACTATTTCTTGAGTTCTTATAATAATGGTCTTTCACCTACAGTACTAGATGGGAAAGGGTGATTCACGTAGGCACAGGTATCTGGATGCAGTAGGGGGTCACACGCTGAGCAAAGCAGGGGGTCACAGCTGCCTCTGAGTGTTTGTGATGAAAGCATGTCCCTGTTCTGCAGAGCACATAGGTGGTTGGGTTTTGCAGCTTTACTATCAGCACCTAATGCTGTTGTCTGTAAGGACTGGGAGTCACCACTTATTCTTGAACCCCTGTCACGGGTGGCTCGGTGGATTGGGTGGAGAAACCAGTCCCCAGGCCCTTGAAGTTTGTAGATGAGGACCCAGCTTAATGGGAAGAGTGGTGACAAATGTCATGAACCTGCCTCTCCACCCTATAGCTAAAACAGTTGAAGTTAGACTTCAGGTATATACCCTGTCATACTGTGCTAAAGAGGGCCTATGTTGTTGAAATGGGCCCACACAGGTCTATGCAGGGGTGAAAGGTAGTCAAAGTCTGTGGACCCCTTATGCCTGTGCCTAGGCAAAGTAGCTGTTTCTACCCTGATTTCCTGTGTTAGGGGAGCCAGAAAATTATTTTTTCCCTGTTTGTTAAATTGTTTTCTCTCCAATGCCTAGAAATGGATCAGGGTGTATGATGGGTCCTACTTTCGGCCCAGGGGATGTGGCAATCTCTGAAGCTGGCTTGGACCCAGTGCAGAGTGGGAAGGGGCCAGGTAAGTGGGAGAAAGTTTTTTCCCAAAGGGTTTTTTTTTTTTTTTTTAATCTGCACAGTAGGTTAGACGCATCTACTTATCTTTTGCTGATTGAGCACTGCTTTTCACTGATTCTGGAGGTGTGAGTGAACTCTCCACCACTTCTTCTGATGTGTAAAGCATGTCCCAAATGCCGCTGCCTTCCTCACTGAGCTGGCATCAGGGGATCCTGCCTGTGGGCTGCCAGTTCCTGCCAATTCATGTCTGGCAACTCCTCGCCGCTTTTTAACCATTTCTCCTTCCCCCTGCCACCTAGTCCAATTTCTCAACTTTGCATTTGATGTTCAGGGCTCCTAGATTGTCATATATAATAGATTCACTTGTTTTTTTGGGTCTTTGTTGTAAGAGAAAACAGAGGAAGCCTTTGACCACTCTGCTGTCTTGGCCCTGCCCTTTTTTTATTTTGATATGATTTTTTTTTTTTTTTAATTTTGATATGTAGGATTGTTAGATTCCTTTGTGGTTACCTTAACATTTACTCCTATTTTTCTAATTTTAAACCAATCTTTTATTTCTTTATATCACCTTGACTTCCTCTCCATACGAAAGATCTATGACTACATTATTTAGTCCCTCGTTTTGTTTTAATATTGTCAGCTTTTACATAATGATGTCTCTGTTTTCCTATATTCAGCTTTGAATTATTTGTGATTTCCCTATATGTGTTGACATGTGGTTGTTCTTTCCTATATTCTAGCCTTCAGTTGTTATCTGATGTTATTGATTTTCTAACAGGAGGACTATAGTATTTCTTTTAATTTTGGCTTCACTTTTACAAATTCCCTAAACTTCTGTTTATCTACAAATGCCCTAATTTTACCTTCATATTTGAGAAACAGTTTTTCTGGATATGCAATTCTTGGCTGGATTTTTTTTCCCCCTTTCAAGGTTTTATATGTGTCATCCCATTGCTTTCTTGCCTGCATGGTTTCTGCTGAGTAGTCTGAGCTTAGTTTTATTGACTCTCCTTTGCAAGTGACTTTTTGTTTATCCCTAGACCCTCTTAAAATTCTCAGTTTATCTTTGTTTTTGGCAAGTTTGATTGTAATATGTCTTGATGACTTTCTTTTGGGCCATACCTTGTGTGGAGTTACATGAGCTCTTTGGATAAATATTTTCTCATCTTTCACGATATCAGGGAAGTTTTATGTCAAACAAATCTTTAACAATTCTCCCTGTATTTTTTGTTCCCTCCCTTCTTCTGGTACTGCAGTCAGTCATCGGTTATTCCTCTTGATAGAGTCCCACGTAGTTCTTAGAGTTTCTTCATTTTTTGTAATTTTTTTATCTGATTTTTCCTCAAGTATGTTGGTGTCAAGTGCTTTATTTTTAATCTCACTAATCTGACTTCCATTTCCTCAGTTCCACTCCTATGACTTTCTATTGAGTTGTCTATTTCTGAAATTTTATTGTTAATCTTTTGAATTTCTGTTTGCTGTCTCTCTGTGGATTCTTGCAGCCTGTTAAATTAGTAATTATGCTGTTGAATAACCTCCTTAAGTTCCTCTATTGCTTTATCTGTGTGTTCCTTGGCTTGTTCTACATTTTGCCTGATCTCGTCCCTGATCTGTTGAAGAGCTCTGTGTATTAAACCTTTGAATTCTATGTCTGGTAATTCTAAGAAATTATCTTCCTCCAGATTTCTTGATTGTTTCGTGCACTTGCTGAAGCCATCACGGTCTGCTGCTTTATGTGATTTGATGTTGACTGTTGTCTCCAAGCCATCAAGTTATTATATTTGTTTATTTTATGTTTGCTTACTGTGTCCTAGCTTCTTGTTTTGTTTTTTGTTTTGATATGCACAAATAGGATTCTTGTGTTTGCTGGTTTGCTTATTGGTTCCTTTGGAGCTCTCATGTCCTGTCACCAGGGAGTTAGAGCTGTTACTGGGTATGTGAGCCCAGGAGTCCATTTACTTTTCTTGTATGGATGAAGCTCAGGTGTCCAGGTAATTAATCACCAAGTGTGTGGTGCAGACTCTCACCTACAGTCCTAGACAGGCAGGGTGATTGGAGTAGGCACAGGTATCTGGCTGCAGTAGAGGGTCATGTGCCGAGCAATGTAGGGGGCTGATGGCTGCCCTTAAGTATCTGAGAGGAAAATTCCCTAGAGGGATAGATGGGTGGATTTTGCAGCTGTACTATGGTACCAAATGTTGTTTGCTGTAAGGACTGGAAGACACCACTTATTCTTGGACCCCCATTGCTTGTGGCTTAGTGGAGTGGGTGGAGCAACCAGTCCTCAGACCTCTAATGTGGGTAGGTGAGGACCCTGCTTAATGGAGAGAGCAATGTCAAATGTCATGAACCTGCCACTCCACCTTATATCTGGTACTGTTGAAATTAGGCTTCAGGTATATACCCTATTGGTGGCATAGCGGTTAAGTGCTATGGCTGCTAACCAAGAGGTCGGCAGTTCAAATCCACCAGGAGCTCCTTGGAAACTCTATGGGGCAGTTCTACTCTGTCCTATAGGGTTGCTATGAGTCGGAATTGACTCGACAGCACTGGGTTTGTTTTTGGTTTGGTTTACTGTGCTAATGAGGGCTTACGCTGCTGAAATGAGCTCATACAGGTTTACTCAGGGATGAAAGGCATTCAAAGCCTGTAGACCGCTTATGCCTGTGCCTAGGCAAGGAAGCTGTGACTGCCCTGTGTTCCTGGCTTAGGGGAGCTTGCAGATTATTTTTTATTCTTTGTTTTAATTTGTTCCCTCTTCAAAGCTAGGAGAATGGTTCAGGGCACATGATGGGTTCTACTTCTGGCCCAGGAGACATGGCAATTGTGAAAGCCAGCCTGGACCAGGTATATAGCAAGAAGGGGAAAATAAATGGGAGATACGTTCTTCCCAAAGGTTTTTTTTTTAATCTGTGTGGCAGGTTTGCCAATTGAGTGCCTCTTCTCTCTGGTTTTGGAGGGTTGAGTGGATCCTCTGTCACTTGGTCTCTCCAAGAGTGGAAAATGTGTCCTGAGCACCATTGCTTGCCTCACCATGCACACCAGCCTACCCAGCCTGCAGATGCCTGTTCTCACCAGGTCAGATCTGGCAGCTCCTAGATTGTCATATATAATTGATTAACTTATTTTTTTGGTTCTTTGTTTTAGGAGGGACCACAGGAAGTGTCTGATTACTCTGTCATCTTGGCCCTGGCTTTAAATGGGATTAATGTGAGGCTGGTGGCATTTAACCTAAAACAATGGGAGACTCCCCAAATCATTCTATGAAGCCAGCAAAACCCTGGTACCAAAACCAATAAAGACAACACAAAAAGAAAATTACAGGTCAATATCCTTCATCAACATAGATGCAAAAATCCTTAAGAAAATTCTGGCCAATGGAATTCAAAAAAGTATCAAAAAAATTACCATGACCAAGTGGGATTCATAAAAGATATACAGGGATGGTTTAACATTAGAAAAACAATTGATGAAATCCATCACATAAATAGAACAAAAGACAAGAACCACACGATGTTATCAATTGATGCTGAAAAGGTATTTGACAAAGTTCAACATGCATTCATGATAAAAACTCTCAGTAAAATAGCAGTGGAAGGGAAATTCCTCAACATAATAAAGGGCATTTATATAAAGTCAACAGCCAACATCATCCTAAATGGAGAGAGTCTGAAGCATTCCCTTTGAGAACGGGAACCAGACAAGGATGCCTTTTATCACCACTCATATTCAACATCGTGCTGAAGGTCCTAGCCAGAGCCATTAAGCTAGAAAAAGAAATAAAGGGAGTCAAAACTGGTAAGGAAGAAGTAAAATCTCTCTATTAGAGATGATATAATACACAGAAAAACCCAAAGAATCCACAAGAAACCTACTGGAACTGATAGAACATTTCAGCAAAGTATCAAAATACAAGATAAACATACAAAAATTAGTTGGCTTCCTCTATGCCAGCAGAGAGAGCTTCCAAAATGAAGTCACCAAATCGATACCATTTACAATACCCCACAAGAAGATAAAACACTTAGCAATAAATCTAAGCAGAGACTTAAAAGACCTATACAAAGAAATCTACAAGACACTACCGCAAGAAACCAAAAGAGACATACAAAAGTGGAAAACATACCTTTCTCATAGATAAGAAGACTCAACATTGTGAAAATGTCAATTCTATCCAAAGTTATCTACAGATACAATGCAACCTCGATCCAAATTCCAATGGCATTTTTTCATGATATGAACAAAGAAATCACCAACTTCATATGGAAAGAGAAAAGGCCCTGTATAAGTAAAGCATTACTGAAGGAAAGAACAAAGTGGGAGGCCTCACAACACCTGATTTTAGAACCTATAATACTTCCATGGTGGTCAAAACAGCCTGGTACTGGTACAACAAGAAATACAATGACCAAGGGAACAGAATTGAGAATCCAGACATAAATTCATCCACCTAGGAGCAGCTGATATTTGACAAAGGCCCAAAGTCCATTAACTGGGGAAAAGACAGTCTCTTTAACAAATTGTGCTGGATAACTGGATATCCATCTGCAAAAAAATTGAAACAAGGCCCATAACTCGCACTATGTGCAAAAATAAACTCAAAATAGATCGAAGACCTAAATATAAAATCTAAAACGATAAAGATCATGGAAGAAAAATTAGAGACAACTATAGAGGAACCAATATATGGCATAAACCAAATAAAAAACATTACTAACAATGCACAAAAACCAGAAGAGAAACTAAATAATTGGAGCTCCTTAAAATCAAACATTTATGCTCATCAAATAGAGGAACCAATATATGGCATAAACCAAATAAAAAACATTACTAACAATGCACAAAAACCAGAAGAGAAACTAAATAATTGGAGCTCCTTAAAATCAAACATTTATGCTCATCAAAAGTCTTCATCAAAACAATAAAAAGACAATCTAGAAACTGAAAAAAGTTTTGGCTATGACAAATCCCATCAGTGTCTAACCTCTAGAATCTACAAGATATTGAAAAACCTCAACAACTAAAAGACAAATAACCCAATTAAAAAATGGGCAAAGGATATGAACAGGCACTTCACCAAAGAAGACATTCAGATGGCTAACAGATAAACAGAAAATGCTCACGATCTTTAGCCATTAGAGAAATGCAAATCAAAACTACAATGAGACAGCATTTCACCCCAAGAAGGCTAGCATTAATTCAAAAAACACAATATAATAAATGTTGGAGAGGTTGTGAAGAGACTGGAACACTTATACACTGCTGGTGGGAATGTAAAATAGTACAACCACTTTGGAAATCGATTTGGTGCTTCCTTAAAAAACTAGAAATAGAACTATCATATGGTCCAGCCATCCCACTCCTTGGAATATATCCTAGAGAAATAAGAGCCCTCACTTGAATAGATACATGCACACCCATGTTCATTGCAGCACTGATCACAATAGCAAAAAGATGGAAACAACCTAGGTGCCCATCAACAGACGAATGGATAAACAAATTATGGTAAATTCACACAATGGAATACTACACAATGATAAAGAACAATGATTAATCTGTGAAACATCTCATAACATGGATGAATCTGGAAGGCATTATGCTGAGTGAAATTAGTCAGTCGCAAAAGGATAAATATCGTATGAGGCCATTACTATAAGAATTCAAGAAAACGTTTAAACACAGAATAAAACATTCTTTGATGGTTATGAAGGTGGAGAAGAAGAGAGAGGGTATTCACTAACTAGGTATTAGATAAGAATTATCTTAGGTGAAGGAAAGAACAACATACAATACAGGCGATGTCAGGACATCTGGACTAAACAAATCTAAGGAGTTTCCTGAATACAACCAAACACTTTGAGGGACAGAGTAGCAGGGGCGGCAGTCTGGGGACCATGGTTTCAGGGGAAATCTAGGTCAACTGGCATAACAAAGTGTATTAAGAACATATTCTACATCCCACTTTGGTGACTGGCGTCTGGGGTCTTAAGAGTTATCAAGTGGCCATCTAAGATACATCAATTGGTCCCTACCCACCAGGAGCAAAGGAGAAGGAAGAACACCAAAGACACAAGGAAACTATTAGCCCAAGAGACAGAAAGGACCACATAAACCAGAGACTCCATCAGCCTGAGATCCGAAGAACAAGATGGTGCCTAGCTACCACTAATGACCACCCTAAAGTGGAACACAACAGAGAGTCCCTGAGAGAGCAGGAGAAAAGTGGGGCTCAGAACTCAAATTCTAGTAAAAAGACCAGACTTAACAGTCTGACTGAGACTGGAAGGACCCTAGAAGGTATGGCCCAATAATCTTTGTTAGCCCAGAAGTGAACCCCTTCCTGAAGCCAACTCTTCAGACAAAGGTTAGACTGGAGTATAATACATAAAATAATACTCGTGAAGAAAGTACTTCTTAGCTCAAGTAGATACATGAGACAAAATGGGCAGCTCTTGTCCAGAGGTGAGATGAGAAGGCAAAAAGGGACAGGACCTGGTTGAATGGACATGGGAAACCTGGAGTGGAAAGGAGGAGTGTGCTGTCACATTATAGGGAGAGCAACTAGTGTCACATAACAATGTGTGTATAAAATTTTTTATGAAAAACTAACTTGAACTGTAAACTTTCACTTAAAGACAATTAAAAAAAAAAAAAAAAGATTCCACAGGCGATTTCTGATCAAAAGGTGAAAATGCAAAACAGAATTTCAGTTTTTCATGGACTCTTGACTTTCTAGAAACATGGAGTGTGGATGAACACCTGAAACTATTACCCTGAGATAATCTTTAAATCTTAAACCAAAATAGCCCATGAAGTCTTCTTAAAACTGATAAATAGTTTAGCTTACATAGTGTAAAAGATCTGCCTTGAGCATTATTCTATTTTAAGAATGTTCTCTATGGAATTGAACTGACAAAAGCATCTTGAAAGATTAGATAGGATCCTTAGAGGGGAGTGAGATTATATTAATGAGGGAGCAATAGCTCAAAAAAGGAGGATGAGAATGGATTCAGCAAACTAAAGAATCTAATCAGTGTCACTAAATTGTATATGTAGAAACTGTTGAATTCATTTATGATTTTTTGTGTATATTCTCAACAAAAACAAATAGATTTTTTTTTAAAGTTCATTCATTGGGGTGTAAGAAATACTTGGATGTAAGTGGAAATGAAAAATAGAAAATAAAATATTTTAAGCTTAACCCACAAATCCCAAAGTTTTGCACATACGCAATAAAAAAAAAGTACCTAAAATTACTGTAAGTCACAAACCAAGAGGTGCATTCACCATAGTGGGAGATCAGGTCTACATGTGGTACACATCACTGAGCAGTCAATTATAGCAGACTGTTGCTGGATATGCTGTTTATATTTGTGTGACAAATCATCACAGAACAAAACCTAGCATTCTCAGTTGATGACTTCCTTCTGCCCTAAGTGGAGGAAACAAGGGACTAATTAGGGGAAACTTTGTGTATCACTTTGTATTGATTTAGAGAGCAGTCCATATAATCTTACAGGGCCACACCACCTAGTGTAATGGAATGAATTGTACTATTTTCCAACTATATGCCCTCATTCCTACTTTTAACATAAGAATATTGCACATATGGCCTGGAAAAACTATATTCGTGAAATTAATATAGCGACACAGACAGACATGCTGGAAAAAAATTTTGTTTTGTTTTTTTAACTTTATCTTAGGTTGTACCTGCCTGTTTTACCACAAACTGTTCATACATATGTGTGCTTCTTTTTGTAAAATATTGTAAAATAAAAAGAAATTCAAGAAGTGTAGATTACTCATGATAAATAAAAATTTTTATTTCAATTTGTGGAAAAGTCTATTGTTGCCTTCAATCTGAAAATAGATAAAATAAAGAAGTAAAAAATCAATGGTTCCTAATTATGCAGATATGGACATTAATGTGATGGAAAATTTACATTGATTTACATTATGGTTAAAAACTCTTAAAATTTTTAAATGTTATTTTTATTTCTGATTGTAAAAAATATTTAAAATATTTATTTTATTCAGTAATGAATTAAGTAGAAGTAAAAATTCCCTACTTTTGTATTAATGAAATAAAAAAGTGTTGAAAATACAAACTGAAAATTAATGCACTCTTGCCTAGCTATATTTGATAGATATTTTTCTAGGTTAGAAATACAAGTTTTCCTCACTTTTTCAAACTAGACATGTTCTAATGCCTGACTGATAGGTATTTACAGTCATTGGAATTCTTTCCATTTTTTTTTCTTTTGCTTCAAAGAGTGCTCTTTTAAGATGTAACAAAGAAAAGTATGTAAAATCATTTATTCCCATTTTACAAATTCCTAACTTGGATTATACCTAGCACAAATGTAAATATTGAAAAAACTCCAAAATATATCACCACAAAGCTTCACAATCCATATTTCCAATGATGATTGAGAACAGCTTCTTTCCCTTGGACTGTTAACCATCACTAAGTATTTTCAAATCTTCTGATATCTGCTAAGCCATTTGGAAAAATGATGAATTCCGACTGCCATTTTAATTTAAATTTAATTTTTAGTGAAATTAGATAACTTTCCATGAATGCATTAGTGCCTTCTTATTTTCTACTGGACATATATTTTGCTCATTTTTATACTGTTATGTTGATTTGAGGAGTTCTATATGTATTATGGAAACCCTGGCGGCCTAGTGGTTAGGTGCTAGGCTGCTAACCAAATGGTCGGCAGTTCGAATCAGCCAGGCGCTCCTTGAAAACTCAATGGGGGGCAGTTCTACTTTGTCCTACAGGGTTGCTATGAGTCGGAATCGCCCCGACGGCACTGGGTTTGGTTTTTTATTTGGTTATATTACAGGAAACCTGGTGATGTAAAGGTTAAAAGCTATGGCTGCTAACCAAAATGTCAGCAGTTTGAATCCACCAGGTGTATTTCGGAAACCCTATGGGGCAGTTCTACTCCGTCCTATAGGATCACTATGAGTCAGAATCAACTTGATGGTAATGGGTTTTGGTTTATATGTATCATGTAGTCAGGAAAGAAAGAAAAGACCAAAATCGATGTCAAAAAGAGACTTTGAAACTTGCTCTTGAACATCCAGTAGCTAAAGCCAATGGAAGAAATTAAGAAGTAAAAGAGCTGAACAGAGGACTTCAAAGGGCAGCTTGAAAAGACAAAGCAAAATATTATAATGAAATGTGCAAAGACCTGGAGTTAGAAAGCCAAAAGGGAAGTGATACATGCTCAGTATTTTTCAAGCTGAAAGAACTGAAGAAAATATTCCAGCTGTGAGTTGCAATTTTGAAGGATTCTGTGGACAACATATTGAGCAACTCAGGAAACATCAAAAGAAGATGGAAGGAATACACAGAGTCATTACACCAAAAATAATTGACTGATGATCAACATTTCAGGAGGTAGCATATGATCAAGAATCAATGGTACTGAAGGAAGAAGTCCATGCTATGCTGAAGGGAATGGCAAAAAACAAGGTGTCAGGAATTTGACAGAGTATCAATTGAGATGTTTTAGCAAATGGATGCAACACTGGAAGTGCTCACTTCTATGCCAAGAAATTTCAAAGACAGCTACCCGGCCAACAGGCTGGAAGAGATCCATATTTATGCCTATTCCTAAGAAAGTTGATCTAACCAAACGTGGAAATTATTGAACAATATCATTATATATCACATGCAAGCAAAATTTTGCTGAAGATTATTCAAAAGTGGCTGCAGTAGTGTATCAACACAGAACTGTCAGAAGTTCAAGCAGGATTCAGAAATGGACATGGAATAAGGGATATTATTCCTGATGTAAGATGGAATCTGACTGAAAGCAGTGAATACCAGAAAGATGTTTACTTGTGTTTTATTGACTATGCAAAGGCATTCGACTGTGTGGATCATAACCAATGATGGATAGCATAGCAAAGAATGGGAATTTAGAACACTTAGTTGTGCTCATGAGAAACCTGGACATAGATCAAGAGATAGTTGTTTCGAAAGAAAAGTGGATACTGCATGGTTTAAAGTAAGGGAAAGTGTGCATCTGGTTAGTATCTTTTCACCATACTGATTCAATCTGTATGCTGACCAAGTAATCTGAAAGCCAGACTATATGAAAAAAAAAAACTTGGCATCAGGATTAGAGGAAGACTTTTTAACAACCTGTGATATGCAGATGATAAGACCTTGCTTTCTGAAAGTGAAGAGGACTTGAAGCACTTAGTGATAAACATCAAGGACCACAGCCTTCATTATGGATTACACCTCAACATAAAGAAAACAGAAATCCTCAAACTGGACCAATAAGCAACATCATGATAAATGGAGAAAATATTACAGTTGTCCAGGATTTTATTTTACTTGGAGCCACAAAGTCCATGGAAGCAGCATTCAAGAAATCAAATGACGTATTACTTTAAGCAAATCTGCTGCAAAAAAAAAAAAAAAAAAAAAAAAAAAGACCTCCTTAAAGTGTTAAAAAGCAAAGATGCCACTTTTAGGACTAAGGTGTGCCTAATCCAAGCCATAGTATTTTCAACTGCCTCATATGCATGCTAAAGCTGGACAATGAATAAGGAAGTCCAAAAAACAATTGATGCCTTTGAATTATGGTTTTGGTGAAGAATATTTAATATACCATGGATTGCCAGAAGGAGAAACAAATCTGTCTTGGAAGAAGTACAGTAAGAATTCCCTACTGAGAGGATGTGGGGCCAAGATGATGGAATAGACAGAAGCTTCTAGTGAGCCCTCTTACAACACAGACCAAAAAAAAAAAAAAAAAAGTCAAATGATTATATTTATGAGAAGCTAGGAGCTCTGAACATCAAAGGCAAGTTTAGAAAATGACCTGAGGGGCAGGGGGAGGAAGAGGTGGTTCAGGAGCGGAGCTGAGTTACCAGACCTGAAGCGCCGGGAGCACTCAAGCACCATTCCTGGGAGTGGCTGCAGCAGGCTGATACTAGCTTTCGACCTCAGTTTTCTCAGGGAGAAGCAGCCAGCCACACAGACTACTCACACCTCCAGAACAAGAGAAGAATGTCGCTCTCAGCAAAAGCTAAGTACATGCATATATTTTACTGTGCCACCTGCCCCGAAGTTGGCTTCAGCGGTTGTTGACTACCCTGGGCCTGAGATAGGCCCTATTGACCCATCCTCCATGCCCTGGAGAAGGAATAAATTCACAGTTGGGGGAAAGGATAATTTGCCAGCTTCACTAACGGAGGCCTCAGGACAGAAGCGGCTCCTGTCCAAGCATAGATGCTCCATGGACTTTGAGTACCTTTCCCCTCTACGTGGACCTGTGTGGGCCTGTTTCAGGAGAATAGGCCCTGTTGGCAGACTACAACTATTTCAGCTGTGTGGTGGAGGGGGGTGTTTGATGTTTGACACCAATTTGCCTATTAAACAGGGTCTTCACCTACCCACATCAGGGACCTAAGGACTGGTAGCTCCACTCGGGTCACCCAGCCACCTGTGACAGGGGTCCAAGGATAACTGCTACCTCCCTGTCCTTACAAACAAAAACATTGGGTGCCCGCAGCCTGTCTGCAGAATCCACCCACCTGTATGCTCTAGGGAACAGAGACAGGCTTTCCTCAGAGACACTTGGGGGATGATTCTCAGCCCCCTGCCTTGTTCAGACACTGACCACTTGCTGCAACCAGATACTGGTACCTACACCAATCACCCCTGCCCAGCTGAGACTATAGAACAGAGCCTTACCACACACTTGAATTTCAGCTACCTGGACACTTGAGCTGAAGTCCTACAAGAAAAGTGAATGGACCCCTAGACTGATATACCTGATAAGAGCTCTAGCCATCTAGGGACAGGACGTCAGAGCTTCAAAGGTGAAAATAATCAAGCTAGCTCACTCAAGTAACCCATTTGGGCATATCAAAAGAAAACTGAGAAGAAGCTACAATACAGTAAGCAAACATAAAATAAATTCATACAATAACTTGTAGATGGATCAGAGACAACAGTCGATATGAAGTCACATAAAGAAACAGACCACGATCACCTCAACAAGCTCTAAAAACAAAGAATCAAGGGATCTTCTAGATGAACGTGCCTTCCTGGAATTACTGGAGGCAGAATTCAAAAGATTAATATACAAAACCCTTCAAGACATCAGGAAGCAAATCAGGCAATATGCAGAACAAGCCAAGGAACACACAGATAAAGCAGTTGAAGAAATTAAAAAGGTTATTCAGGAACATAATGAAAAATTTAATAAGCTGGAAAAATCCGTAGACAGACAGCAACCAGAAATTCAGAAGATTAGCAACAATAAAATTACAGAATTAGACAACACAATAGAAAGTCAGAGGAGCAGAATTGAGCAAGTGGAAGACAGAATTTGTGAACTTGAAGATAAAGAACTTGGCACCAATATATTTGAAAAAAAAAATCAGATAAAAGAATTTAAAAAAAATGAAAAAACTTTAAGAATCATGTGAGACTCTATCAAGAGAAATAACCTACAAGTGATTGGAGTTCCAGAACAGGGAACGATTACAGAAATTGCAGAAAGAATTGTGGAGGGATTGTTGGCAGAAATCTTCCCTGATATCGTGAAAGATGAGAAGATTTATCTATCCAAGATGCTCATCGACCTCCACGGAAGGTAGATGTTAAAAGAAAGTCACCAAGACATATTGTAGTCAAACTTGCCAAAATCAAACATAAAAAGAGAATTTTAAGAGCAGGTAGGGATAAGTGAAAAGTCACCTACAAAGGAGAGTCAATAAGAATAAGCTTGGACTACTTGGCAGAAACCATGCAGGAAAGGCGATAAGATGACTTATATAAAAAAAAAATTGAAGGAAAAAAACTGCCAGCCAAGAATCGTATATCCAGCAAAAATGTCTCTCAAATATGAAGGTGAAATTGGGAATTTCCAGACAAAAACAAGTTTAGGGAATTCATAAAATCCAAACCAAAACTGCAAGAAATAATAAAGGGAGTCTTTTGGTTAGAAATGCAATAATATCAGATATCAACCCAAGACTAGAACAATGGGCAGACCAATCAGATGTTAACCAAGACAGGGAAATCACAAAAATAAATCAAGATAAAAAAATGCTCAAAACAGGAAAACAGTGATGTCGTTATGTAAAAGAAGACAACATTAAAACAATAAAGAGAGACCAAGAAATGTAGTCATAGATCTTTCGTATGGAGAGGAGGACAAGGCTATACAAAGAAGTAAAAGTCAGATTTAAATTTAGAAAATACGGGTAAATAATAAGGTAACCACAAAGGAGACAAACTATCCTACATCAAAAAAAAAAAAAAAAAAAAAAAACCTCAGCAGAAACAAAATCATCAATGAATATGAGGAAAAGACAATGTATCTACTCAGCACAAAAATTTAAGTGGCAAAAAGAAACTGTCAACAACACACAAAAAAAGACATGAAACAATAGCACTAAATTGATACCTATCCATAATTACCCTGAATATAAATGGACTGAATGCACCAATAAAGAGACAGAGAGTGGCAGAATGGATTAAAAAACATGATCTGTCTTTTGCTGCCTACAAGAGACACACCTTAGACTTAGAGGCACAAACAAACTAAAAGGATGGAAAAAATATATCAAGCAAAGAACAATGAAAAAAGAGCAGGAGCAGCAATATTAATTTCTGACAAAATAGGCTTTAAAGCTAAATCCACCACAAAAGATAAGGAAGGACACTTTCACTATATAATGATTAAAGGGACAATATACCAGGAGGATATTACCATAATAAATATTTATGCACCCAATGACAGGGCTGCAAGATACATAAAACAAACTCTATCAGCACCGGAAAGTGAGATATGCAGCTCCTCAATAATAGTAGAAGACTTCTACACACTCACTACTTTCAGTGACGGACAGGACATCCAGAAAGAAGCTCAGTAAAGACATGGAAGATCTAAATGCCACAATCAACCAACTTGACCTCATAGACATATACAGAACACTCCTCCCAACAGCAGCCAAGTGTTTTTTCTTTTCTAGTGCACATGGAACATTCTCTAGACTAGACCACATATTAGGTAATAAAGCAAGCCTCAGCAGAATCCAAAACATTGAAATATTACAAAGCATCTTCTCTGACAATAAGACCATAAAAGTAGAAATCAATAACAAAAAAGCTGGGCAAAGGAATCAAACACCTGGAAACTGAACAATTACCTGCTCAAAAAAGACTGGACTATAGAATACATTAAGGATGAAATAAACAAATTCATAGAATCCTGTTGTTAAAGCCGTTCACTTGTGGTATTTCTGTTACAGCAGCACTAGATAACTAAGACATTAACCTTTAAGACCTCAGATGCCATTCACCAAAGTGGGATGCAGAATGTTTTCTTAATACCCTTTGTTATGCCAGTTGACCTAAATGTCCCCTGAAACCATGGTCCCCAGACCCCTGTCCCTGCTACTCTGGCCTTCGAAGCATTCAGTTGTATTCAGGAAACTTCTCCGCTTTTGGTTTAGTCCAGTTGTGCTGACCTCTCCTGTATTGTGTGCTGTCTTTCCCTTCACCTAAAATAGTTCTTGTCCACTATCTAATTAGTGAATACCCCTCTCCCTCCCTCTATTCCCACCTTCATAACCATCAAAGAATATTTTCTTCTGTGTTTAAATCTTTTCTTGAGTTCTTATAATAGTGGTTTCATACAATATTTGCAACTGACTAATTTCACTCAGCACAGTGCCTTCCAGATTCCTCCACACCATGAAATGTTTCACTGATTCATTGTTGTTCGTAATTGTTGCTTAGTTTCCCATTATGTGAATACACCGTAATTTATTTATTCATTGACCTATTGATGAGCACTTTGGTTGCCTCCATCTTTTTTCTATTGTAAACAGTGCTGCAAAGAACACACGTGTGCATATATCTATTCACGTGAAGGCTCTTATTTCTCTAGGATACATTCCAAGCAGTAGAATTGCTGGATTGTATGGTAGTTATTTCTAGCTTTTTAAGGAAGCACCAAATCGATTTCCAAAGTTGTATCGTTTCACATTCCCACCAGTCTCTCCATAACCTCTCCAACATTTATTATTTAATGTTTTTTGGATTAGTGCCAGCCTTCTTGGGATGAGATTGTATCTCATTGTAGTTTTGATTTGCATTTCTCTAATTTTTTAATGGTGGTGTAGTAGTTAAGTGTTACAGCTGCTAACCAAAAGGTTGGCAGTTCATATCCGCCAGGCGCTCCTTGAAAACCCTTTGGGGCAGTTCTACTCTGACTTATAGGGTTGCTCTGAGTCGGAATCAACTCGACGGCAATGGGTTTAATGGCTAATGATTGTGAGCATTTCCTCATGTATCTGTTAGCTGCCTGAATGTCTTCTATAGTGAAGTGCCTGTTCATATCATATGCCCATTTTTTAAATTGGGTTATTTGTCTTTTTGTTGTTGAGTTTTTGCAGTATCATATAGATTTTAGAGATCAGACCCTGACTGGAATTATGGTAGCCAAAAACTTTTTCCAACTCTGTAGGTAATCTTGTTACTCTTTTGGTGAAGTCTTAGGATGAGCATAGGTCTTTGATTTTTAGGAGCTCCTAGTTTTTTTGTTTGTTTGTTTGTTTTTCCTAGTTATCTAGCTTCTCTTCTGGTGTTTGTGCATTTTTACTAATGTTTTGCATGATCTTTATGATTTTAGATTTTATATTTAGGTCTTTGATGCAATTTGAGTTAGTTTTTGTACATGGTGTGAGGTATGGGTCTTGTTTCATTTTTTTGGAGATAGATATCAAGTTATCCCAGCACCATTTGTTAAAGAGGCTGTCTTTTCCCCATTTAACAGACTTTGGGCTTTTGTCAAATATCAACTGCTCATATGTGGATGGATTTATGTCTGGATTCTCAATCTGTTCCATTGTTCTATATACCTGTCAGGCTGTTTTGACTACTGTGGTGGTATTATATGTTCTAAAATCAGGTAGTGTGAGGCCTCCCACTTTGTTATTCTTTTTCAGTAATGTTTTACTTATCTGGAGCCTCTTTCCCTTCCATAGGAAGTTGGTGATTTCTTTCTCCATATCATTAAAAAAATGTCATTGGTATTTGGATCAGGATTCCATTGTATTTATAGATCATTTTTGATGGAATAGATATTTTTACAATGTTGAGTCTTTCTATCCAAGAGCAAGGTATGTTTGTCTACTTATATAGGTCTATTTTGGTTTCTTGCAGTAGTGTCTAATTCTGAAATTTTTCTGTTAATCTTCTGGATTTTTGATTGCTTTCTCTCTATGGATTCTTGCAGCCTATTAAAATTTTCATTATGCTGTTGTATAACCTTCTTAATTTCCTCAACTGTTTTACTGTGTGTTCTTTGGCCTATTCTGTGTTTTACCTCATCCCCTTTCTGATCTCTTGAAGAGTTCTGTATATAAAATTTTTGTATTCTACCTCTGGTAATTCCAGGAATACATCTTCATACAGAAGATTCCTTGAATCTTTGTTTTGGGAGCTTGTTGAATCAATCATGATCTGCTTCTTTATGTGATTTGATATTGACTGGTGTCTCTGAGCCATCTATAAGTTATTGTGTTAAATATTTTAGGTTTGCTGTGTCCTAGTTTCTTGCTTTGTTTTGTTTTGATATGCCCAAATAGAGTACTCGAGTGAGCCAGCTTGATTATTTGCACCTTTGAAGCTCTAACGTCCTGTCACCATATGGCTAGAGCTGTTATCAGGAGTCCATTCACTTTTCTTGTATGGATTCGGCTCAGGTGTGTCCAAGTAGTCAGTCACCAAGTGTCTGCTTATCTATAGTCTTAGAGGAGCAGTGGTGATTGGTGCATGCATAGTCCCACCCAAGTGTCTGTGAGGAAGGTGCATCCCTGTTCTCTAGAGTCACAGGTGGGTGGGCTCTGCAGTAGGACCATAGACTCCCAATGCTGTTAACTGTAAGAACTGGGAGGCATCACTTATCCTTGGACCCCTGTTGTGGGTGTCTAGATGGCATGGGTGGAGCCACCAGTCCTCAGGTCCCTGATGTGGGTAGATGAGGACCCTGCTTAATAAGCAGAGCTATGTCAAATGTCAAAAACCCTCCTCTCCACCACACAGCTGCAACAGTTAAAGTCAGACCTCAGGCACATATACCCTTGCACTGTGACAACAAGCGCCTAGCTGCTGAAATGGGGCCACATGGTTCCATGCAGTGGTAAAAGGCATTCAAAGTCCGGGGACTGATTGTGCCTGAACAGGAGCTGCTTCTGCTCTGAGTTCCCAGCTTAAGGGAACCAGCAGGTTATTTTTTCCTATTTGTTATTTTGTTCCTTCTCCAAGTCTGGGGGAAAGGCTTAGCATACTCAGCAGGACCTATCTCAGGCCCAGGGAAATCGACTGTCACTGAAGCTGGCTTGGGGCCTGGGGCAGAGAGAGGAGAGATCAGATAAATGGGAGAGACTTCTTTCGAAATGGGAGCTGTTTGATCTGTGTGGTAAATTACATGCAAGCACTTATCTTTGCCAAGAGTGCTGTTCTTTGCTGATTCTGGAGGCATGAGCAGACTCTGTGCTGCTGGCTCTCTGTGGCTAAGTAGTCAAGGTCCCAAATGCTACCGCCACCCCTGCCATGGTTGTGCCAGGGGATCAGGCCTGTGCCACTTGCTCGCTCTCTTTCACTGAGGTAACCATGTCCTGTAAGCTACTGCCAGTCCTGCTGCAGTTGCACCAGGAGGCCATGCCTGAGGGGTGTCAATTCCTGCTGAGTCAGGTCTGGAAACTACTTGCTGCTTATGAACTCTCTCTCCCTCCCCTTGAGCTCAGTCTGATATCTTAACTGTGCCTTTGATGTTCAGGGCTCCTAGCTTGTCTTTATATAATGGATTCACTTGTTTTTTTGGGTCTTTCTTGTAAGAGGGACCACCATAATCTTCTGACTACTCTGCCACCTTGGCCCCGCCTCTCTAAATGTTAAGATATTTTTTTAACAAAATCAGAGAGAGAAGGAAAAGCAGGAAAAGGGCCTTACAACACTTAAATATTTTACTTTCATATTTGGGGATGTCTAAACAGAGTAATGGAGCCCTACTCGCACAGTGGTTAAGTGCTGAGGCTGGTAACCAAAAGATCTGTCAGCAGTTTGAATCCACCAGCCACTTCTTGGAAACCCCATGGGGCAGTTCTACTCTGTCCTACAGGGTTGCTATAAGTCAGAATTGACTCAATGGCAGCAGTTTTTTTTTTTTTTAAACAGAGTCATAGATAATAGAAAGTCCAGTGAAGAATCTATCCTGTACTGACTACTTAGCTGTTGAGTTAAGGGATTGAAAAGAACCTTTCTTAGAGGAATTTAAAAATCAAGATTATAACTTTGTACTTGATAATATTATAAAATAGAAACTTATGTATTTCTGAGCCAAAGCTAAATACTGATAAGTAACATTTAGAGAGTCATGTTGGGGATAGTGACTTAAAGAAGTAATCCAGCTTCTCAAACAAAGAAAAGAAGAAGAAATAGTTAAGGTTATTAATGTATGTCTTGGGGATAAGCAAAGATTATAAACCTCAAAATGGAAAATAATCTTTATGTCACTACATTCATTCATAAAGCAATTCAATCACTTATTCATTTCAACATATTTTTAATTTTTTGACACCCTGCTTATATTTAAGTATAATGTATTTCCTTACAGATAAGTGAATTTGCTAAGCACTATTATCCTTATGGAAATCCTGGTGGAGTAGTGGCTAAGAGTTTGGCTACTAACTAAAAAGTAAGCAGTTTGAATCCACCTGGCGCTCCTTGGAGACCCCATGGTGCCATTCTACTCTGTCCTATGGTGTTGCTATAAGTCAGAATTGACTTAACAGCAATGGGTTTGGTTTTTTCTTTTCTTTTTTTTTTCTTAATGATTCTTATCCTATTAAAATAAGTATAGCATATTTTTATTTATTTTTTCATGGATCTTCCACAACAGATTTTGGATGTAAATGCATGATGTCTTACATTTTATCTTTGTGTAATGGAATGGTGTTTCTTGTTTAAAAAAAGGTAAAATTGCCCATTCATTTAAGCAACTGTATAATTTCCTGAAAAATTCATTGTTAGATCAGTCACAGATATTATGAAAAAATAAATAAGCAGTTCACTGTTCTTTATTTACCTTCCACACTCTTGTCTCTTACTTTAGGGAAAACCAATGAATATTCAATGGAGAATTATAGTGAAACATCAACTGGTTTCATTTTATTAGGACTGTTCCCACCATCAAGAATTGGCCTTTTCCTCTTCGTTCTCATCATTCTCATTGCCCTAATGGCTTTAATTGGTAACATATCCATGATTATCCTCATCCTACTGGACACCCACCTCCACACACCCATGTATTTCCTGCTTAGTCAGCTCTCTCTCATGGACCTGAATTACATCTCCACTATTGTCCCCAAGATGGCTTACAATTTCAGAAGCACTTCTTTTGGCATCTATGGCCTATGACCATTATGTGGCCATTTGCTTTCTTCTTCACTATCCTATTCGTATGACCAAAAGTGTGTGTGTGTTAATGACTACAGGATCTTGGATAATGAGCTCTATCAATGTGTGTGCCCACACCGCATATGCACTCCATATGCCCTATTGCCAGTCCAAGACCATCGATCATTTTTTCTGTGATTTCAGAGCCATAATGGCTCTGACACACATGGACACCTGGGTCTACGACTACTTTGAGTTTGTGTGCAGCACCTTATTCCTTGTGTTTCCTTTCATTGGCATTACCTATTCTTATGGGCGGGTTCTCCTTGCCATCTACTGCATGCCCTCATCAGAAGGGAAGAAGAAGGCCA
Source organism: Elephas maximus indicus (assembly GCF_024166365.1). Classification (NCBI taxonomy): domain Eukaryota; kingdom Metazoa; phylum Chordata; class Mammalia; order Proboscidea; family Elephantidae; genus Elephas; species Elephas maximus. The sequence goes on from NC_064826.1 coordinate 134,100,529, forward strand.
ATCAACCTGCAGTACCCACCTCACTGTGGTGACTTTGCACTATGCACCCTTTGTTTACGATTATCTACACCCAAGATCCTTCTGATCTCCAACAGTAGACAAGGTTCTGGCTGTTTTCTACACCATCCTCACCCCCATGTTCAACCCTGTCATCTACAACCTGAGGAACAAGGCTGTAATGAGGGCCCTGAGAAGAGTTACTCAGAGAATGTTCTCTGTGAAAATGTAGACAAGATTTCTGCATCAATCTTCAAGTTGCAAGTGTCTGTCTATTCTGCAGTGAATAGTCATGAAGAAAAACATTATTCAAAGCATGAGCACAAGGTCTAAGATTGTATTAGAAGATTTTAAGAATTAGAAGTTTGACAAAATAATTTTTTTTTAAGGCATGTTTGTTTTTTCCTGAGGTGATTTTTTTCCATCAATAAAAAAGGCATATACAGTCACTCAATTTGAGAAATAAGAAGCTTTTATTAATATGTAGAAGAGAAAATGAAAACTTTCTAAAATGATATCATTCATATAACAATTCTACTATACTTAATTTATCTCTCAATATGACAACAGAACAATAAATGATTTATTTATTTAAAAATAATATTTTCTCCATTAATTCACTCTTAATAGGTGTGTACTGTCCCAATTTTTTCCCCCAATTTCAGGGGAAATCACAGATATAGGGATTAGAAAGTCTTACACAACTATAGAGGAACTATGACGTTTATGTTTTCCAGAGGGGGGCCCTGAATTTATCTGGATGAATCCTAGGAAAGTGATTTATAAACAAGGTCAGTAATCAGGGCTGGAGAGATGCTGAGTTAGAGAAGAAGGAGAACATACTTTATAAGAGGATTAATGGAAGTTATGGGTTATGCTATCTCAGCCATTCCCAAATAAGTCCCCAGCACAGACTCAAATTTTGCATCCCAAGTAGCCACGTTACCCTTATATAAGACAATTTACGTTATACATTTTCTTACTCTTCAGTCAATAGACTCATAATTCTATTGATATGTTTTTGGGGGGTAGGAGGGGGGAGTCAACTTCTCTGCACCAGTATTTTAAATTGATATACCATCTCAGCTTGTGCCTGAATGGGTCCCACCATTATTTCCAAGAAAAAAAAAATGTATTAGCTTAGGTGTATATTCTAGGTGAAGAGGCATTGCAGTCCAGGAGAGAATCTGCTGATACTGAAATCTGTCCACTTTTTTTTTCTTTTGAATTGCAATTTAGATGAAGGTTTACAGAACAAACTAGCTTCTCATGAAACCATTAGTGCACATATTGTTTTATAACATTGATTACTACAATGTGGCAATGGGAAGCATAATGGCAATCTGCCTCTATAAAGTTTACAGCCTTGGAAACCCTATAGCACAGTTCTACTCTGTCCTACAGGGTTGGTATGAGAGGTAATCGACTCAGCAGCACATAACAATAAAAACAGCAGTGTGAATTGAAGGTAAAACATAGTGAAATAGAATATACACTAAATGGTTGGTATTACCTGTGAAACTTGTTCCTGAATTTATGATGAATAAACTCAGGAATTCCCTCAAAAACACATATTTATGAAAATATGGTCACTTCCAAAATAATTATGTTTCTGTGTGACAAAATAGATAATAAATGTTCACATCACCTAAAATGGAACTACAAACGTAAGAATATTTGTCTGTAGCTGTTCAAGTAAATTTATAAAACAAACTAAAGAGAGGCTTGAAGGAGAAATTGAATTTGTTAATGAGGAGAAGATGCATCGTGGTAGTGCCTGTGATGGAACATTTCAGATACGGGTAAAGAGTGAAGCCAAGTTTAGAATTCTCTCATATGGAGCGAGTAACATGAATTGTATTTTCTGTAAGTACAGGTGTTTTCATGCTAGTAAGTGATGAGATCACATAGGTGTCGATTCCATTATATTCTTTTGGCAGTGTGGATTAATGTCTAAACTAAAATCATTCTGGATTTACAGTGACAGGTTTAGGAATTGAGTGACATAATTTATGTAAGAGTTGGTCAAGTTCAGAATTAGAAGATTCAAAGTAGAGTTGGAGGTAGGGTAGTCTCTGCATTTTTTATAACACTGTCCACCAAAAATTCTACAGCATGAAATACAGACAACAAAAATTGTTTTAGATCCTATTTGTAAATACGTTATCTGTATTAGATAGGAGATGAGAGTCAATGGAAATGAGAGTACTAATTCATACTAGAGTAAGCTTTTCATAGGCTCAAGCGAAACAAAACTAATAAAGCTAGCTCTTAAGAACCCAAACTCTCCACAACAATTGTGAATGCAGCATTTCCTATTTCCTACATTTCTTTCTTTCTATTTGCCCATGAGTGAAGAGTGGTTAGTGCTGTGTTTTACTTGCTGTTCTGCCTTATATGACTCATTCTTTATAATTAAATATCTGAAAATTACTTGTCTAGATTTTATATGAAAATATAAAATGGAAATTATAATAAAGATAAAATAAGAATGTCTAAAATTACTTACCTATTGGGAAATAGGAAGCCCTGGTGGCATAGTGTTTAAGTGCTATGGCTGCTAACCAAGAGGTTGGCAGTTTGAATCCACCAGGCGCTCCTTGGAAAACTCTATGGGGCAGTTCTACTCTGTCCTATAAGGTCAGTATGAGTCGGAATCGACTCGACGGCAATGGGTTTGGTTTTTTGGTATTGGAAAATAAAATATTTTCTACATCTCAAGGACAACATCTGGAAATAATTCAGGGATCATGGGGTTAGTAGGTGTGCTATGGTTATTCAGGTATTGTTTTTAAATACAAATTATGCCTAATTGTAATGCCCTATGATTTTAACTATGCATTTTATTTATTTATATTTTACCTCCTTTATAAATTATTAACTTCCACTGAGGTAATAATTTCACCTTCATTAACAACTTGACAGAGCTTTTGTGAGAAACAGAGTAGTGAATGTAAACAATTTGAAAACTATAACACTATACAAATGTAGTGGATGACAATATTTGAATGAAAATGATGACAATTTTCTTGATGGTGATGATGATGGTGATGAAGAGAATAAAGGTTACAGTTACTGTTCAATGATTTCTTATACTCAGGCTCACACTAAGTAATCACTATGTATTATGTTATATACAGTTTGCAATAATCTACATTTTGTTCTTTTTTTTTAAAATATCTGCTCCATATATAAACCACTGGCTTAAAAAGTTAAATTCACTACCCCTTGTTTCCATAACTAGTAAGTAGCAGAACAAGAATTTGATTCAGTTTTGACTCAAACTCTGTGTAATTTTGCAGTGAAGCAGATAAACTCACCCCTGTTTCAAACTAATATTTGAAGGCTACACACTCGTAATCCATTCCTGTCTATTAGAAGCATCCGTTTACTTACTTCCTCTATGATTAATGCCTATGATTGACCATTGCGGAATTTCATGAAAGTATATGGTTTAGAAACACACAAATACTGGGTATTTATGATCTTTTATACTTTAACAAATTTATGATTCTTAAACTCTATTCCCTTGTAAATAAATATGTATAATTTATTTAAACATTACATAAGATTATTACTTCCTAAGATACCTAACTAATATAAACGGTTATATACTCTGTCCTGTAGGGTCGCTATGAGTAGGAATTGACTCGATGGCAATGGGTTTTTTTTTTATATACTGTCTCTTTAGTTCAATTTTTGGGCTGGGTAAGATACCTAACTAATATAAACTGTTATATACTCTCCGTCTCTTTAGTTCAATTACTTTTGGAAACCTTTGATGCAATGAGGAATCATATGTAAAATTACATACAGGGATACTGTGTATTGTCTAGATGTCAGAAAACACTCCTCTGGGCCATGTGATTTTGACTCTAAAAAAAAGCCAATTTACAACAGTTCTAGATATGAGATAGTAATTAAAAATATTTCTTATACAGACATGCAGAATTAGGCATGATTTGTCACTTGTATGGAACTAAGTTTGACTTTAAGGAATTAATGTGTAAAAAATTATCCTGTTTTGCTGGTTTCCAAGCCTTGCAGGTGAGTAAGGAAGACCACTATCTAAAAAAAAAAAACGGTTAATACAGGTTTACACCTCTATCTTTCTTCCATGTACAGATGTGGTCCATGTTTAAGTCTTGTTTCTCCTTTCCTAAGAAACCATCATCATAATGCTTGTTCTTTCCTCCTATATATAATGCCATTATTGCTGATGCTCAAATCACAAGGTTTTAGAGGAATTTTAAATAGCAAGACAGGTGAAAACATTTTGTAAATGGGTTATATTTATATCACTTTTTGTTATTTTAGTGGATAAAAAACATAGAAAAAGAACAAAAAATAACTTATTTGGGTTTATTTTTACATGAGGAGGAACATCGTCTTCTCTTTATACCTTACGAGCTTGAAACAATGACTGAGAATGCTTCCCTGTCAGGCACACAGTTCCTTTAAATGATATCAGAGGACAAGATATTTGCACATAAGAACAGAAAACATGGAGGAGGTAGGGCCAAGATAGCAGAATAGCCAGATGCTTGCAGCAATCCCTCTTACAACAAAGACCTGAAAAATCAAGTGAAACGATTATATTTATGACAAGCTAGGAGTCCTGAACATCAAAGAAAAGGTAGAAAATGGACTGAGAGGCAGGGAGAGAGAGAGGTGGTTCAGAAGCAGAGACAAGTTGCTGGATCTGAATCACTGGGATCACTCAGGCACTATTCCCGGGATCGGAGGCAGCAGGCTGGCAGTAGTTTGGCTGCAGTTTTCTCAGGGAGAAGCAGCCAGCTACACAGCCTACTCATGCCTCTGGAACCAGAGAAAAACGTCTCTCTGGGCAAAAGCTAAGTACTTGAATATATTTTGTCATGCCACCCACCCCTAAGCCAGCTTTGGTGACTGTTGATTTCCCTAGGCCTGAGATAGGCCCATTTGAATACCCTGAGCCATGCTCCCAGCCTTGGAGAGGGAATAAATTCACATCGGGGTGAAAAGGTAATTGGCCAGCTCCACTAACTGGAGGAGCTCAGGACAGAAGCAGCTCCTGTCCAGGCATAAATGGTCTGTGGACTTTGAATACCTTCCCTCACTGCATGGACCTCTGTGGGCCTATTTCAGGAGACTAGACCCTTGCTGGCAGACTGCAACCATTTCAGCTGTGTGGTGGAGAACTGGGTATTGATATTTGACACCACTTTGTCTATTAAATAAGGTCCTTGCCTACCCATATCAGGGGCCTAAGGACTGGTAGCTCCATTCATGTCACCCAGCCACCCATGACAGGGGTCCAAGGATAACTGGTACCTCCCAGCCCTTACAACCAAAACCTTTGGGTTCCCATAGTCTGCCTGCAGAGCCCATCCACTTGTACGCTCTAGGGAACAGGGACACGCTTTCCTCAGAGACACTCGGGAAATGGTTCTCAGCCCCCTGCCTTGTTCAGAGCATGAACCCTGCTGCAATCAGATAGCGGTACATACACCAAACACCCCTGGACCTCTAAGACTGTATGACAGAGACTGCATCACCCACCTGATGATCAGCTACTTGGACACCTGATCTGAATCCACACAAGAAAAGTGAATGGACTCATGAGCTCATATACCTGATAACAGCTCTAGCCATCTGGTGACCGGACGCCAGAGCTCCAAGCTAAAACTCACTCAAGCAACCCATTTGGGCAAATCAAAACAAAACAAAGCAAGAAACCAGGATACAGTAACCAAACAAAATAATGTAATAACTTATAGATGGCTCAGAGACAGCAGTCAATATCAAACCACATAAGGAAACAGACCACAATCACTTCAAAAGCTCTCAACACAGAGAATCAAAGCATCTTCTGGATGAAGGCGCCCTCCTGGAATTACCGGATGCAGAATACAAAAGATTAAGATACAGAACACTTCAAGACATCAGAAAGGAGATCAGGCAATATGTAGAACAAACCAAGGGACACACAGGTAAAACAGTTAAATTAAATGAGTTATTCAAGAACATGTGGAAAAATTTAATAAGATGCAAGAATCCATACAGAGCCAGCAATCAAAAATTCAGAAGATTAACAATAAAATTACAGAATTAGACAACTCAATAGAAAGTCAGAGGAGCAGAATCAAGCAAGTGGAAGGCAGAATTAGTGACCTTGAAGACGAAGCATTTGACACCAATATATTTGAAGAAAAACCAGATAAAAGAATTTTAAAAAATGAAGAAAACTTAAGAATCATGTGGGTTTATATCAAGAGAAATAACCTACAAGTAATTGGAGTACCAGAGCAGGGAGGGATAACAGAAATTACAGACAGAATTCTCAAAGATTTGTTGGCAAAACTTCCTTGATATCATGAAAGATGAGAAGATATCTATTCAAGATGCTCATCGAGCTCCACATAAGGTAGATATTAAAAGAAAGCCACCAAGACATATTATAATCATACTTGCCAATATGAAAGATAAACAGAGAATTTTAAGAGCAGCTAGGGATAAACGAAAAGTCACATACAAAGGAGAGTCAATAAGAATAAGCTTGACTATTCGGTGGGCACCATGCAGGCAAGAAGGCATTGGGATAACTTATATAAAGTATTGAAGGAAAAAAATTGCCCACCAAGAATCATATATCCAGCAAAACTCTCTCTCAAATGTGAAGGTGAAATTAGGAGATTTCCAGATAAACAGAAGTTTAGGGAATTTGTAAAAACCAAACCAAAATTACAGGAAATACTAAAAGGAGTTCTTTAGTTAGACAAATAATAATATCAGGTAGCAACCCAAGACCAGAATACTAGACAGAAAAATCAGACGTTAACACAGACAGGGAAATCAGAAAAATATCAAGATAAAAAAATGCTCAAAACAAGGAAACGGTGACGTTATTTCATAAATAAGACAACATTAAAGTAATAAAGAAGGACAAAGAAATGTAATCAAAGATCTTCCATGTGGAGAGGAAGACAAGCTGATATAAAGAAGTAAAAATTAGGTTTAAACTTAGAAATACAGGGGTAAACATTAAGGTAACCACAAAGGAGACTAACTATCCTATTCACCAAAATAAAATAGAAGAAAAAGTAGAGACACAGTAGAAACAAAATCAACAACAATGAATAAGAGGAAAAGACAATATAAAAAAATAAACTACTCATCACAAACGATTAACTGTGAAAAGGAAACTTTCAACAACACAAATAAAGACATCAAAATGACAGCACTAAACTCATACCTATCCATAATTACGCTGAATGTAAATGGACTAAATGCATCAATAAAGAGACAGAGAGTGGCAGAATGGATCAAGAAACACCATCCGTCTATATGCTGCCTGCAAGAGACACACCTTAGAGACACAAAAACTCAAAGGGTAGAAAAAAATATATCAAGCAAACAACAATCAAAAAAAAGCAGAAGTGGCAATATTAATTTCTGACAAAATAGACTTTAAGGTTAAATCCACCACGAAGGATAAGAAAGGACACTGTATAATAATTAAAGGGCCAATATACCAGGAGGAAAGAACCATACTAAATATTTATGCACCCAATGACAGGGCTGCAAGATACATAAAACAAACTCTAACAGCATTGAAAAGTAACAGAGACAGCTCTACAAGTGTAGTAGGAGACTTCAACACACCACTTTAGGTGAAGGAAAGGACATCCAGAAAGAAGCTTAATAAAGACACGGAAGATCTAAATGCCACAATCAACCAACTTGCCTTATAAACGTATACAGAACAATCCACCCAACAGCAGCCAAGTATACTTTTTTTTCTAGTGCACATGGAACATTCTCCAGAAGAGACCTCATATTAGGTCATAAAGCAAGCCTTAGCAGAATCCAAAACAACAAATATTACAAAGCATCTTCTCTGATCATAAGGCCATAAAAGTAGAAATCATTAACAAAAAAAAGCAGGGCAAAGAAATCAAACACTTGGAAACTGAACAATACCCTGGTCAAAAAGGACTGGGTTATAGAAGACATTAAGAATGGAATAAAGAAATTCATAGAATCCTATGAGATTGAAAACACTTCCTATCAGAACCTTTGGGACGCAGTGATAGTTCTCAGAGGTCGATTTATATCAATAAATGCACACACACAAAAAGTAAAGGCCAAAATCAAAGAATTACGCCTGCAACTTGAACAAATGGAAAGAGAGCAACAAAAGAAACCCTCAGGCACTAGAAGAAAGGAAATAATGCAAATTAGATCAGAACAAAATGAAATAGAAAACAGAAAAACAATTGAAAGAGTTAACAAGACCAAAAACTGGCTCTTCGAAAAAATTAACAAAATTGATAAGCCATTGGCCAAACTCACAAAAGAAAAACAGGAGAGGAAGCAAATAACCCAAATAAGAAATGAGATGGGTGATATTACAGCAGACCTAACTGAAATTAAAAGAATCATATCAGATTACTATGAAAAACTTCACTCTAACAAATTTGAAAACCTAGAAGAAAAGTATGATTTCCTAGAAACACACTACCTACCTCATGTAACACAAACAGGGGTAGAACAACTAAGACACCCATAACAAAAGAGGAGATTGAAAAGGTAATTAAAAAAAAAAAAAAAACTCCCAAAGAAAAAAAAAGGTCTGGCCTGGAAGCCTTCACTGCAGAGTTCTACCAAGCTTTCAGAGAAGAGTTAACACCACAATCAACACCATGGAAACATCAGTCAAGAAATCAAGCCATGCATTGCATTGGGCAAATCTGCTGCAAAAGAAATTTTTAAAGTGTTAAAAAGCAAAGATGTCACTTTGAAGACTAAGGTGTGCCTGATCCAAGCCATGGTGTTTTCAATCACCTCATATGCATATGAAAGCTGGACAATGAATGAGGAAGACTGAAGAACCAGACCTGGCAGTGTTTCATTCTATTGTACATAGTGCCCCTATGAGTTGGAATCACTTGAGGAAACTAGCGACAACAACAATGTAAGGCAATACATGTCATGATGATATGTAATTTATTTTAAACTTGAAAGCGGTAAGAGGATCTTCCTTTACATAATATCTTTTTTTTTTTTTTAATGCCCTGACTTCCTTAGGAGACAATATGTGTGTTTCTTTGTAAGCAAAATCTCCTGAGAACAGATAACTTTTGATTTGGGAGCAATACATTAATTGCAGTTCATTCAGAGGCTCTAAGAAACCATTTTTCTATGATGGTGTATGTATGTCTTCTTCTATCATTCATTAGAATTGAGTTGTTTTAGGATAACTCACTGTTGAATACAAATATGTTAGAGTCAGGATATGTGAGGAAATAGAAACACAATAATTTGTTAAAATGAATAAAATTTAAATACTAAAACAATTTCATTTGGGAAAAAAAATTTGTTTTATATATATTGTTGATCTTCTACCATGTACAGAGAATTCCTATTTTAATAACTTTGGTCTCTTCCTCCCTTTGTTTCTTCCTTTGTTCATTCTTTCTTTCTCCCTCCTTCCCTTCCTTCCTTCTTTACTTTCTGTCTCTCTTTCTGTTTTATGTCATTAAAAAGTGAGTCTTCCTTTAGATTCATCAGTTCCAAATATTTGAGAGATAATACACGGTCAGTGTCAGTTGGAATCAACTCATTGGCAAGGGTTTGGTTTACAGGGTATGAATTTTAAAAGGTTATATATATATATATGTGTGTGTGTGTGTGTGTGTATAAAACTTATCTGGACATTTAGGGAAAACTACTTAAAATCTCCTCATGTCAATTTTATCATCTGTAGAATGTCAATGGTGATATCAATCTTAAGAGCTTGCGTAAAGTATAAAATACAATTTAATCCTGACACAAATCCTGAAATACTTCAAGTGTCACCCAGTGAAGGTGGTGAATAAAAGTTTTACCTCTGTCTTCCCTCCCATGTATGGTCATGGTCCAGATTCAAGGCTTGTTTCTCCTACTTTTGTTTCTTCTCTGAAACTATCATCAGAATTTTTTCTCCTTGCTCTTTCTTTTTGTGTATAATGTCATAAATGCTAATGCCCAAATCACAGAATTTGGGGGGGGGGGCGGAAATTAAAAACAAAAATAAAGACAGGTGAAAATATAAATAGGCTACAAATAAATATTTATTGCTATTTCAATAGATAAAAAAGCAAAATAAAAGGGACAAAATAATACCTATTTGGATTTATTTTTACATAAGAAAAAACATCCCCTTCCTCATTTTTTTTTTTTTTCTCATTAGACCTGTGGAAAATACTGAAAGCTGCTTCCCTGTCAGGCGCACAGCTCTTGAAATGAGTTCACAGGACAGGATACTAGTGCATAAACAGGGGGACATGGATAAGCAACAATATGTTTCATTGGCAGTCATAAGACATGGCATCAAATAACCGATCTGATGTGGCATTTGTTATTTCTGTATTGTTCTGTTTTCCCCTTTAATTTAGGAAAATATTAACTATTTCATGGACAAAATCACTTAAAAAGGTTGATTGTAAATACGATGTACATATATTCACAAAAATGTGGAGAAATTTTATCCTTTCAAAAATATAGGAAAAAAACGTTCCGGGAACTAGTAACTAAAAATAATGAAACATATGAATCCTTAGAATAGGGAAGGCAAAGATATCCCAAGAAGGCAAAGTAAAAATAAATCTGAATCAAGATATAATGTAGTGAAACTTCAGTACATGAATACAAGAAAAAAATCTTAGAAACCACCAGGGAGTAAAGAAAGACATGGCCTACATAAAATAATAGTTTATTTCTTTAAAAACATGATGGAGTTTTTTAGATGAAGCAGATCATTAAACAGTTGTAAATTCAAATCTTTGTTTAATAGGAGAAACAAGAAAATAATATCTGCTATCAACATTTCTATTCGTATTTATATTTGAGATTTTAACTGGCCCCTCCCCAAAAAAGAAAGAGAAAAAAAATGATAAGGATTGTGAATTGGTATACAATATTATTATTGAAGATTATACAATAGTCTAAACAGAAAACCTAATAGAAATTAAATGCAAGTGATGAATTTTAACAGAAAGCTTAGCAATGTTCTTAGATGAATTTTCAAAACCATTTAATTAAACAAAAGCTTTACAAAATTTATTTTAAAAGATAAGCGTTAGATTAGAACAAAACCACACACACAAATTTTATTTCAGAAGAAAAGTTGTTCAACAGAATGATGAGTTATTAAAATTTTTAGGAGAAATTAAGGAAAATATCTCGGGGTCAAAGGGACGAGAATGAATCTTTAAACCCAAGAAGTCCAAACAGTACAAATTAAGAAATTTAAATACATTTGTATTAAGAACTATTGTCAAAGTCTTTGCAAAGAGAATGAAATAACAGGCATAAACTAGAAGAAGAAAGTATCTGTGTACAGAGTACATAAAGAACATTTACAAATAGTCGTGAATACAAATATAAAAAAGTGGGTAAATGGCATTAGTAAATGTTTTTCAGAGAAAAGGAAACATAAGTCACTACTGAACAGGTGAAATAATATTCAAAGTCATCAGAAATGAGGGAGCTTCAAATTATATCTAAAATATAACGCCATTCCAAATTCAACAGATTGGAAACACTCAAAAGTTTGTCAATACCGAACATTGTTTAGAATGCAAAATAACTTTTAGGTGCATAAAAGCTAAATATTAGCAATTTCTAATCAAAGAAATCTAGAATGGAATAGTGATACTACTTATTTGTTTGCATATTTGTTCATTCATTTATTTAACATCTCTTTCAAAAAAATTTTTTTTTCTACTTGTTTATTATTGTCTTGAGCTTCAGATTTCTTCAATACCAAACTTCAAATTGACCTGGATTTTAAGGGAAAAAGACATCAATGACTTCTAAATTTTGCGTACCTGATTTACCTGGTTAGTTTTTTTCATGATGAATTTGCTTTAAATTACCGATCATTAAACTTGATTAAAAAGAACTTTATTTTCTTGTTTGTATGAATTTAAAGAGCTTAAATCTGCATGAAAAAAGACTTCATGGCTCTCTCTTGGTTACTACTTGGGCCCATGCACCTGTGCGTGTAGACTCAGAGTACTTCTCAGGAGGTGGAAAAACATGCATTTGGCCTATGTAAGGCTGCCCCTGGCTGGAAGGAGGTCAGCTTTAAACAGTAACCATGTGGTTGGGACGGTCTTTGAACCTGAGCAGAGAGAGTGACTATATTTATAACAGTTATTTTAAGTAATTCTCTGTGTAGTATGTCCTATTTTTTGTTTGTTTGTTGAGTCTTTAGTAGAATCACATCACATGAGGATGTGGAAAGCTTTTAAAAGAATTTGTGTCCATATTTGAGCAAAGCAGTGGAGGTGATGCTTCCATCCTTGAATCTATCTTAGTTTATATAAAATAATAATCCAAAAGGCAGTAAAAACAGCAACATCAATAATAATCATCATTAAGGCTAGTATTTGTTGAGCGCTTGCTGCATGCTGGACAATATTCTGAGTTGTTTGCATGTATTAACTAATTTAATTTTTAATTAAAAAAATTAGTGGTAGATGCTATTACCACTTTCAAGTAATTTTTGGAAGTTAATAGCTAATCTCTGGATCAAGAGAGCAAATAATAACTTCCTGCTTCTGCAATTCAGACAGAGTAAGTCATCCCATTCTACCTCCCACCATCACGCTCCACTTATCCTCAATGTAGGGACCCCTGAGGAGATACAGGAAGAGTTCTAGGTCTTAATGTTCTCATAACCATCCAAAGTAGCTTACAATTTCAATGCATAATACACTTAAAATATTTTTCTCACACAACATCAAGTGATAATAAAACAATAACAACATCACTAAAAGGCATCAAACATAAATTCAGAGGTAGCTTTTCATTGAAGCTAAAGAAATGAGCTGCAGGACTTCTCACCTGTGCAGGCCCCTTCCAAGGTCATATCGATTTTATATTTGCAAGTTTGCTTTCTTGTTCTTAAATCAAGTGCCAAAAATGTACAAGTTTCACACTATTCAAAACTTAACAAATGTCACCTTGATATTCTGGATCTATTTCCACCAGTGACTGAAACTGAGTCAAGTGTTGACCATACATAGTAGTCAATTCTTCAGTCAAACTCTGAGATTTTGTTTCCAAAATGCCTGTGTTTTGTCCTATGACTGACTTAATGATTTTTTGTAGGGGCTGAAACATTTGTACTGGATATGTGGACCTGCAGAAATCCAAGTCTCTTACTTGCATGACCAAGCCAAATTTCTTATTTTGGGAATAAAATTATTACAATATTTAATACATATTATCTCCAAAATTCTATAATTCTGCAGTGTTTTATGCATATTTTATATGGAAAAATAACAAACTATATTCCAGCTGATTACTAATTATGTGGAGTCTAAATCTGTATGCATACTTTAAGGTAAAACAGAGTTAATAGTTGCTTGTTTCTTTTTTTTGAAACAGTCAGCTAAGATCAGCTTTTTTTTTTTTTTCCACTGTAACAAATATATTTTGAGCCTTGACCATTTGTTCACTTATTTTTCCAGCAGTACAGCCACCAAGCCTAATAAAATATCACCTACAGTTTGTTCAATGTGCTTTATTATGGACTACAGACCTTGTGTTCCCAGAAGGCCTCTGAGAAACAAAATATGAATTCCATCATGATTAGGCAGTCAGCCCTTTTCCATCAAAAAGTTGAAGGTCTCATAGAAGGATGAGAAAATGAGTTTGAACATTTCTTTTTTCCACTAAAATTTTTCATGGTAATTAGCTGAAGGCATATTGTCTGAGAAAAAAAAATTTTTTTTTTAAAGAAATCTTATAAACTCATAGAGTGGTAACATTTTCTAAAATGTGTGTCAAATTAGAGATTTCAACAATTTCAAATTTCTTTTGAATTTATATTTCTGCCACCTTGTAGAAGTGCCAAGTTAAATAAATTGATTATTCATAACATATGTTGGTCTGTGTGACTCTTTGATATATGTGACCAAAAAATAATATAATTTTACTTAAAATTTTGTGAAAGACAGACTTGCTGTGAGTCTATACTTCCCCAAGTGGGATGACAGGGAAATCTTCTATTTAATTTTGCAGACCCCTTCCTCAGCTCCTTGTTTAAAGTTTTATTTCAAATAAAATTTCCTAAGAGAATGAAACATATCTCTAAGTGAGAGACTATATATCTCAATTGAAATAATTATTAAAAACTTATTTTATATATAGAAAATAATCTATATGTCTAGGTATCTAATGAAGAAGAATATTGCTTTTCAATATAGTAGCTTATTCTGCAGCTTTAAAAACATGGCCGGCTGGGGGTACAGCAGTCTCGTTCACAGTAACAACCACTCAGATTTCAAATAGTTGTTTCAGGCCACTAATTACTCTGAATGACACCCTAAAATATTATAATACCTTGAAGACTTTACCATAATTCGTGTCAAAAAGATCACTATACAACAAATCTCAGGGATACTATTTACAGAAATGTGTTTTAGTTGATAAATTATGTAGAGTGAATTACACTGTTTTTCTTGCATGCTGATTTCCTTAATTAGGTGTTCTGGGCTGGCTAGATTTTCCAGATTACATTTGAATGATTTCTGCAAAACTGAATGTCAAGGTGGGTTATGTGATTTGACCATATATTGAATTGAAATTTTCTTGGGGCAGCAATCACAAAGGAGCAAGATGAGGGTAAAGTATCTTGGTAAAAGGAGATAAGGGCAGGGTTTGATGGTCCAGTGCAACTCCTACCTGGGCAGCTTGGTGCTGGAGGAATCACCTGGAGTCCGGATTAGGGTAGAATAAATGTCTGCTTCTTTCTTATTTTCGCCTAACCACTTTGTACTATGCTTAGGACATAGTCATACTCAACAATATTATTGGAATGGTGTAAAGTCGTAAAATATTTCCTGCAATACAAATACGTGGTGGTAAGAATCTTATTCAGTTGTATTAAAATATTTTGTAAATTGTTTTATTTTAATGGAATATATACACATATATAAGTGTGAATATATGTGTATATATAATTTGTAACTGTCTAGTTTTCATAACTACTCTTTGAATGCATGCACATTATCTCATCAAGTTGATATTTTTTAGTTCTCTTCTCCATTTTTATCATGTAGTTATCATTTCAAATTGCTCGTGCAAAGTATGTTATGTTTAGTGTATTTCTGTAAGTGATGCATTTTATATTTAGAATTATTTATACAAAAGAAATTCCTAATATGAGGTTGTTAGTTTAAGAGGTATGAAAATGATCAAAGGTCAAGAAAAATGATTAGCAATTTTTAAAAAGATCTACCATGTTTAATTTAAACAATGTTAGTGCACATCTGATAACATTGTTCACATTTTCCCCTAGTAATTTAATAAAGTTGTTTTGTTTAAATAAATTTGAATATTTTTAGATTATTTCTTTATTTTAAGCCTTCTATTTCATTTTCAATGTATCATTTACTTCTTCCATTTAGTCAGCTCTTTTTATTATGATTATTATTACTAGTTGGTAAATTATTTTTTATTTGTGATATTAAATTTTCTTATTTGCTCTAAGAATTTTCTTCAGGTTCTTGTTTAGATTTATAATTCTTTGCATGAATTTTTTGGTGTAAAAACTACAAAATCTAAATAATGATCCACACAAGATGAAACGAGCATTCCAATAGATTGGAAATAGTTGCCAGTGTTCTCATTTTTATTCTATAAAAATTTTTTTTCTCAATATTTTATTGAAGGGGCCCTGGTGGCACAGTTGTTATGCACTGGGTTGCTAACCCAAACATAGGGGGTTGGACCTACCAGGCTTTTGGCAGGAGAAAGATGTGGCAATCTTGTTCTCTAAAGATTAAACCACTGCCATCAAGTAGATTCCAAATCATAGTGACCTTACAGGACAGAGCAGAACTGCCCCATAGGGATTCCAATGTTGTAAATCTTCACAGGAGCTGACTGCCATATCTTTCTCCCAAAAAGCACCTGGTGGGTTCCAATTGCCAACCGTTCTGTTATCAGCTGAGCACTTAATCACTTTGCCACCAGGGCTCCTTCCTTCCAGCCTTGGGAATCATAAGGGGCAGTTCTACTCTGTCCTACAGGTCATTATGAGTTGGAATAGGCTCCACGGCAATGGAAGTGTATATATTTTGGTGATGATATATTCTCATATACTAATTTATTATATTATATAAATTCTGTAAACCTACTGCTGTGGAGTCAAATCCAACTCACAGTGACCCTATAAGGCAAAGTAGAACTGCCCCATAGGGTTTCCAAGGCTGTAAATCTTTACAGGTGCAGACTTTTACACCATTCTTCTGCAGAGCAGCTGGTAGGTTCCAAACGCCACCTAACTTTGAGTTAGCAGCCCAGCACTTTAATCACTACAAGCGTCAGGGCTCCTTATAACTTCTACAGCTATCATATTCTTAATTTCCTGTTTTTCTGTTCTGCCAATTATCACTCTGTTTTATGACTTTTATTTCTATAAAATCTTGTATGTTGTATTTCCTCTTCTTTTGTTCTCTTATCAACATTTTTTTTTAATAACTTTTATTAAGCTTCAAGTGAACGTTTACAAATCCAATCAGTCTGTCACATATAAGTTTACATACATCTCACTCCCTACTCCCATTTGCTCTCCCCCTCTTGAGTCAGCCCTTTCAGTCTCTCCTTTCTTGACAATTTTGCCGGCTTCCCTCTCTCTCTATCCTCCCATTCCCCCTCCAGACAAGAGTTGCCAACACAATCTCGAGTGTCCACCTGATATCATTAGCTCACTCTTCATCAGCGTCTCTCTCCCACCCGCTAACCAGTCCCTTTCATTTCTGATGAGTTGTCTTCGGGGATGGCTCCTGTCCTGTGTCAACTGAAGGTCTGGGGAGCATGGCCGCCGGGATTCCTCCAGTCTCAGTCAGACCATTAAGTTTGGTCTTTTTATGAGAATTTGGGGTCTGTATCCCACTGATCTCCTGCTCCCTCAGGGGTCCTCTGCTGTGCTCCCTGTCAGGGCAGTCATCGATTGTGGCCGGGCACCAACTAGTTCTTCTGGTCTCAGGATGATGTAGGTCTCTGGTTCATGTGGCTCTTTCTGTCTCTTGGGCTCTTAGTTGTCGTGTGGCCTTGGTGTTCTTCCTTTTCCTTTGCTCCAGGTGGGTTGAGACCAATTGCTGCATCTTAGATGGCCGCTTGTTAGCATTTAAGACCCCAGACGCCACATTTCAAAGTGGGATGCAGAATGATTTCATAATAGAATTATTTTGCCAATTGACTTAGAAGTCCCCGCAAACCATGTTCCCCAGACCCCCGCACTTGCTCCGCTGACCTTTGAAGCATTCATTTTATCCTGGAAACTTCTTTGCTTTTGGTCCAGTCCAATTGAGCTGACCTTCCATGTATTGAGTGTTGTCTTTCCCTTCACCTAAAGCAGTTCTTATCTACTGATTAATCAATAACAAACCCTCTCCCACCCTCCCTCCCTCCCCCCCTCGTAACCACAAAAGTATGTGTTCTTCTCAGGTTTACTATTTCTCAAGATCTTATAATAGTGGTCTTATACAATATTTGCCCTTTTGCCTCTGACTCATTTCGCTCAGCATAATGCCTTCCAGGTTCCTCCATGTTATGAAATGTTTCAGAGATTCGTCACTGTTCTTTATCGATGCGTAGTATTCCATTGTGTGGATATACCACAATTTATTTACCCATTCATCCGTAGATGGACACCTTGGTTGCTTCCAACTTTTTGCTATTGTAGACAGAGCTGCAATAAACATGGGTGTGCATATATCTGTTTGTGTGAAGGCTCTTGTATCTCTAGGGTATATTCCTAGGAGTGGGATTTCTGGGTTGTATGGTAGTTCTATTTCTAACTGTTTAAGATAACGCCAGATGGATTTCCAAAGTGGTTGTACCATTTTACATTCCCACCAGCAGTGTATGAGAGTTCCAATCTCTCCGCAGCCTCTCCAACATTTATTATTTTGTGTTTTTTGGATTAATGCCAGCCTTGCTGGTGTGAGATGGAATCTCATCGTAGTTTTAATTTGCATTTCTCTAATGGCTAATGATCGAGAGCATTTTCTCGTGTATCTGTTGGCTGCCTGAATATCTTCTTTAGTGAAGTGCGTGTTCATATCCTTTGCCCACTTCTTGATTGGGTTGTTTGTCTTTTTGTGGTTGAGTTTTGACAGAATCATGTAGATTTTAGAGATCAGGCACTGGTCGGAGATGTCATAGCTGAAAATTCTTTCCCAGTCTGTAGGTGGTCTTTTTACTCTTTTGGAGAAGTCTTTAGATGAGCATAGGTGTTTGATTTTTAGGAGCTCCCAGTTATCGGGTTTCTCTTCATCATTTTTGGTACTGTTTTGTATTCTGTTTATACCTTGTATTAGGGCTCCTAGGGTTGTCCCAATTTTTTCTTCCATGATCTTTATCGTTTTAGTCTTTATGTTTAGGTCTTTGATCCACTTGGAGTTAGTTTTTGTGCATGGTGTGAGGTATGGGTCCTGTTTCATTTTTTTGCAAAGGGATATCCAGTTATGCCAGCACCATTTGTTAAAAAGGCTATCTTTTCCCCAGTTAATTGACACTGGTCCTTTGTCAAATATCAGCTGCTCATACGTGGATGGATCTATGTCTGGGTTCTCAATTCTGTTCCATTGGTCTATGTGTCTGTTGTTGTACCAATACCAGGCTGTTTTGACTACTGTGGCTGTATAGTAGGTTCTGAAGTCAAGTAAGGTGAGGCCTCCCACTTTCTTCTTTTTCAGTAGTGCTTTGCTTATCCGGGGCTTCTTTCCCTTCCATATGAAATTGGTGATTTGTTTCTCTATCCCCTTAAAATATGGCATTGGAATTTGGATCGGAAGTGCGTTAAATGTATAGATGGCTTTTGGTAGAATAGACATTTTTACTATGTTAAGTCTTCCTATCCATGAGCAGGGTATGTTTTTCCACTTAACTATGTCCTTTTGAATTTCTTGTAGTAGAGATTTGTAGTTTTCTTTGTATAGGTCTTTTACATCCGTGGTAAGATTTATTCCTAAGTATCTTATCTTCTTGGGGGCTACTGTGAATGGTATTGATTTGGTTATTTCCTCTTCGGTGTTCTTTTTGTTGATGTAGAGGAATCCAAGTGATTTTTGTATGTTTATTTTATAACCTGAGACTCTGCCAAACTCTTCTATTAGTTTCAGTAGTTTTCTGGAGGATTCCTTAGGGTTTTCTGTGTATATAATCATGTCATCTGCAAATAGTGATAACTTTACTTCTTCCTTGCCAATCCGGATACCTTTTATTTCTTTGTCTAGCCTAATTGCCCTGGCTAGGACTTCTAGCACGATGTTGAATAAGAGCGGTGATAAAGGGCATCCTTGTCTGGTTCCCGTTCTCAAGGGAAATGCTTTCATGTTCTCTCCATTTAGAGTGATATTGGCTGTTGGCTTTGCATAGATGCCCTTTATTATGTTGAGGAATTTTCCTTCAATTCCTATTTTGGTAAGAGTTTTTATCATGAATGGGTGTTGGACTTTGTGAAGTGCCTTTTCTGCATCAATTGATAAGATCATGTGGTTTTTGTCTTTTGTTTTATTTATGTGGTGGATTACATTAATGGTTTTTCTGATATTAAACCAGCCTTGCATACCTGGTATAAATCCCACTTGATCAGGGTGAATTATTTTTTTGATATGTTGTTGGATTCTATTGGCTAGAATTTTGTTGAGGATTTTTGCATCAATGTTCATGAGGGATATAGGTCTATAATTTTCTTTTTTTGTAATGTCTTTACCTGGTTTTGGTATCAGGGAGATGGTGGCTTCATAGAATGAGTTGGGTAGTATTCCGTCATTTTCTATGCTTTGGAATACCTTTAGTAGTAGTGGTGTTAACTCTTCTCTGAAAGTTTGGTAGAACTCTGCAGTGAAGCCGTCCGGGCCAGGGCTTTTTTTTGTTGGGAGTTTTTTGATTACTGTTTCAATCTCTTTTTTTGTTATGGGTCTATTTAGTAGTTCTACTTCTGAATGTGTTAGTTTAGGTAGGTAGTGTTTTTCCAGGAATTCATCCATTTCTTCTAGGTTTTCAAATTTGTTAGAGTACAATTTTTCATAATAATCTGAAATGATTCTTTTAATTTCATTTGGTTCTGTTGTAATGTGGTCCTTCTCATTTCTTATTCGGGTTATTTGTTTCCTTTCCTGTATTTCTTTAGTCAGTCTAGCCAATGGTTTATCAATTTTGTTAATTTTTTCAAAGAACCAGCTTTTGGCTTTGTTAATTCTTTCAATTGTTTTTCTGTTCTCTAATTCATTTAGTTCAGCTCTAATTTTTATTATTTGTTTTCTTCTGGTGCCTGATGGATTCTTTTGTTGCTCATTTTCTATTTGTTCAAGTTGTAGGGACAGTTCTCTGATTTTGGCTCTTTCTTCTTTTTCTTTGTGTGCATTTATTGATATAAATTGGCCTCTGAGCACTGCTTTTGCTGTGTCCCAGAGGTTTTGATAGGAAGTATTTTCATTCTCGTTGCTTTCTAAGAATTTCCTTATTCCCTCCTTAATGTCTTCTATAACCCAGTCTTTTTTCAGGAGGGTATTGTTCATTTTCCAAGTATTTGATTTCTTTTCCCTAGTTTTTCTGTTATTGATCTCTAGTTTTATTGCCTTGTGGTCTGAGAAGATGCTTTGTAATATTTCGATGTTTTGGACTCTGCAAAGGTTTGTTTTATGCCCTAATATGTGGTCTATTCTAGAGAATGTTCCATGTGCGCTAGAAAAAAAAGTATATTTTGCAGCAGTTGGGTGGAGAGTTCTGTAGAAGTCAGTGAGGTCAAGTGAGTTGATTGTTGTAATTAGATCTTCCGTGTCTCTGTTGAGCTTCTTACTGGATGTCCTGTCCTTCTCCGAAAGTGGTGTGTTGAAGTCTCCTACTATAATTGTGGAGGTATCTATCTCACTTTTCAATTCTGTTAAAATTTGATTTATGTATCTTGCAGCCCTGTCATTGTGTGCGTAAATATTTAATATGGTTATGTCTTCCTGATCAATTGTCCCTTTTATCATTATATAGTGTCCTTCTTTTTCCTTTGTGGTGGATTTAAGTCTAAAGTCTATTTTGTCAGAAATTAATATTGCTACTCCTCTTCTTTTTTGCTTATTGTTTGCTTGATATACTTTTTTCCATCCTTTGAGTTTTAGTTTGTTTGTGTCTCTAAGTCTAAGGTGTGTCTCTTGTAGGCAGCATATAGATGGATCGTGTTTCTTTATCCAGTCTGTGACTCTCTGTCTCTTTATTGGTGCATTTAGTCCATTTACATTCAGGGTAATTATAGATAAATAAGTTTTTAGTGCTGTCATTTTGATGCCTTTTTATGTGTGTTGTTGACAATTTCATTTTTCCACATACTTTTTTGTGCTGAGGCGTTTTTCTTAGTAAATTGTGAGATCCTCATTTTCATAGTGTTTGACTTTATGTTAGTTGAGTCGTTACGTTTTTCTTGGTTTTTATCTTGAGTTATAGAGTTGTTATACCTTTTTGTGGTTACCTTATTATTTACGCCTATTTTTCTAAGTAAAAACCTAACTTGTATTGTTCTATATCGCCTTGTATCACTCTCCATATGGCAGTTCAATGCCTCCTGTATTTAGTCCCTCTTTTTGATTATTGTGATCTTTTACATATTGACTTCCATGATTCCCTGCTATGTGTATTTATTTATTTTTTTTAATTAATCTTAATTTGTTTGTTTTTGTGATTTCCCTATTTGAGTTGATATCAGGACGTTCTGTTTTGTGACCTTGTGTTGTGCTGATATCTGATATTATTGGTTCTCTGACCAAACAATATCCTTCAGTATTTCTTGTAGCTTTGGTTTGGTTTTTGCAAATTCTCTAAACTTGTGTTTGCCTGTAAATATCTTAATTTCGCCTTCATATTTCAGAGAGAGTTTTGCTGGATATATGATCCTTGGCTGGCAGTTTTTCTCCTTCAGTGTTCTGTATATGTCGTCCCATTCCCTTCTTGCCTGCATGGTTTCTGCTGAGTAGTCAGAACATATTCTTATTGATTCTCCCTTGAAGGAAACCTTTCTTTTCTCCCTGGCTGCCTTTAAAATTTTCTGTTTATCTTTGGTTTTGGTGAGTTTGATGCTAATATGTCTTGGTGTTTTTCTTTTTGGATCAATCTTAAATGGGGTTCGATGAGCATCTTGGATAGATATCCTTTCGTCTTTCATGATGTCAGGGAAGTTTTCTGTCAGGAGTTCTTCAACTATTTTCTCTGTGTTTTCTGTCCCCCCTCCCTGTTCTGGGACTCCAATCACCCGCAGGTTATCCTTCTTGATAGAGTCCCACATAATTCTTAGGGTTTCTTCATTTTTTTAAATTCTTTTATCTGATTTTTTTTCAGCTATGTTGGTGTTGATTCCCTGGTCCTCCAGATGTCCCAGTCTGCATTCTAATTGCTCGAGTCTGCTCCTCTGACTTCCTAGTGTGTTGTCTAATTCTGTTATTTTATTGTTAATCTTTTGGATTTCTACATGTTGTCTCTCTATGGATTCTTGCAACTTATTAATTTTTCCAGTATGTTCTTGAATAATCTTTTTGAGTTCTTCAACAGTTTTATCAGTGTGTTCCTTGGCTTTTTCTGCAGTTATCCTAATTTCATTTGTGATATCATTAAGCATTCTGTAAATTAGTTTTTTATATTCTGTATCTGATAATTCCAAGATTGTATCTTCATTTGGTGAAGATTTTGATTCTTTTGTTTGGGGGGTTGGAGAAGCTGTCACGGTCTGCTTCTTTAAGTGGTTTGATATGGATTGTTGTCTCCGAGCCATCACTGGGAAACTAGTTTTTCCAGAAAATCCGCTAAAAAAAAAAATGCAGTCAGATCCCTATCAGAGTTCTCCCTCTGGCTCAGGCTATTCAGATGTTAATGAAGCCGCCTGGGGAGGGTGGGGGAGAGAACAGAGAGATAGGAGATTAGCACCTCAGAATATAGCCAGAGTTGCTTGTCTTGCTTGGAATTACTATTATATCTGAGATTCCCTCAGGGGCGTCGCCTATGTATGCTGGCTGTGTGGAGATTGCCCCCGGGGGGTCTGGCCCGCTGGAGTCACTGTCAGATCCTCCGTTTCCAGCCCCACGCCCAGCGTCAAGGCTCCCCTACTGGGACGGTGCACTCTCGACTCCAAAATCAGTCGTTGCCTCCCGGGGACTTCTCGTCCCTCCAGCCACGTGGCCGTGCCGCCCCCGAGAACCAGTTTGGCCTCCTCCCGGGGTTAGTTCAGATGGGTGGAGTAGCTCCCCGTGCTTGTGCCGTGACCGAGTGCCCAGCTGGGACGCTGTTCTCCCCGCTCCAATACCAGTCGCTGCCTCCCGGGGACTTCTCCTACCGGCTGCGTCCCACGCTGCCCGCGCCACCGGGCTGGGCCCCTTCCCGGGGTTAGTTCGGGGGGTGGAGCAACTCTCCGTGTTTATGCCGTACCTGCGTCCAGTCCAAATCCCTGCAGGACGGTTCCCCGGCTCGGACGCTGCTCTTTCTGCTCCAAGACCAGTCACTGCCTCCCGGGGACTTCTCCTACCGGCTGCATCCCATGCCGCCCGCGGAACCGGCTGGTCCCCCTCCCGGGGTTAGTTCAGGGGGGTGGAGCAGCTCTCTGTGCTTGTGCCGTACCTGACTGGTATGCTGGCTCCAGGCTCTGGAAACAATCGCTGCTCCCCGTATTAGTTCGTTCTCCGTCTCTAAATCTGTGTTTGTTGTTCAGGGTTCGTAGATTGTTATGTATGTGATCGATTCACTTGTTTTTCCGAGTCTTTGTTGTAAGAGGGATCTGAGGTAGCGTCTGCCTAGTCCGCCATCTTGGCTCTGCCTCCTTATCAACATTTTTATTTTTAACTCGATCCTTTTCTTTCAGGTTTTTATTTTTAAAAATTGCATCATGGTCTTAAATGTATAACCTCGAAATTTAGATTTTATTTGCCTGCATTAGTTTACAAAGAACTAGTTTGTGATGATATTTATTTTATCCTTTGAGTTACATGCTGTCTTTGTGGTTATATATGCTATTTTTAGTGTAATTATATTTAAATATTTTATTATTATTGATTAATACTAGTAATAGGAAAATATTAAGAATATTAAAATATACTCATAATGTATTGGAATGTTGTTAATTTTGTAAATTATAATTTATAAATCAATTTATGGATCACTTTAAGCAAGTTAAGTATTTTTCACTTATCAGATTTTCAAAATCAATAAAGCTTTTCAAATGAAGAACAAATTTTTTGTTATTGTTATTTTTATTTAGAGAGCAGGAATGCACCCTGCAAGCTGATTCCAGCACTGCCGTAGGGCAGTGAGGCAGGAAGAGGTATTTGGCATGTGTTTTCCACATCGGGGGAGCCTGAACAGTGGAGAGTCTGCTCGACCCTCCAGAACGAGCAAAAAGTAGCCCATAATTAGTGGCAAACAATAAATACCTACGTTTAACCTACCACAATACAAAAATACCCCTTTGGGAAAAATGTCTCACCCACTTACCTGTTCCATTCCTGCTTTTCACTGGGTCCCAGATGGCTGCATCCCCTGGGCCAGTAGAAGGGACCCTGCACTTGCCCTGTGGCATTCTCTCAGCCTTGGAGAGGGAACAAATTAACGAATAGGAAAAATAAAATGCTGGCTCCCCTAAGCCAGAAAATCAGGGCAAAAACAGCTCTTTTTCCTAGGGACATGCATAAGGGGTCCAAGGATTTTGAATGCCTGTCACCCACCCATGCATAGACTTGTGCGGGTTCATTTCAACTTTGTAAGCCTCATTAGCACAGTACAACAGGGTATAAGTCTAAAGTCTAACTTCAACTGTCTCAGCTAAATGATGGAGAGGCACGTTTGTGTCATTTAACACTGCCTAATAAGCCCTTACCTACCCACTTCAGGGGCCTGAGGACTGATTGCTTCACCCAGGACACCTAGCCACCCATGACAGAGGTCCATAAATAAGTGGTGCTTCCCAGTCCTTATAGCCAACAGCATTGGGTGCCTGTAGTCTGGATTCAAAACCCACTCACTACACACTGAAAAGAACAGGGAAATGTTTTCCTCAGATACACTCAGGGGTAGTTGTCAGCCCCTTGCCTTGCTCAGCACCTGACTCCCTACTCCACCCAGATACCTGTGGCTACAGCAATCACCTCTGCTCATCCAGGACTGTAGGCGAGAACCTGCACCACACACTTGGTGACACCTGAGCTGAATCCATCCAAGAAATGTGAAAGCACTCCTGGGCTCTCATAGCTAGTATCAGTTCTAACCACCTGGTGACAGGACTTTAGAGCTTCAAAGGGGCCAATAAGCTATGAGTCGGAGTCGACTCAATGGCACTGGGTTTTAATCAACTAGCTCACTTGAGCAGCCTATTTGGGCATATCAAAACAAAACAAGAAGCTAGGACACAGTAAGCAAACAAAAAATAAATACAATAACATACGGATGGCTCAGAGAAAACAATCAGTATCAAATCACATAAAAAGGCAAACCACGATGGCTTCAGCAAGCTTCCAAAGCAAAGAATCAAGAAATCTTCCAGATGAAGATAACTTCCTGGAATTACCGGAAGTAGAATATAAAAAATTAATATACAGAACTCTTCAAGAGATCGGGAAGGAGATCAGGCAAGATAAAGAATAAACCAAGGAGTGCACAAAGACTTAAAGGAACTTAAGAAGATTAGGCAAAAGCATAGTGAAAAGCTGAATAGGCTGCAAGAATCCATAGCGAAAAGAAATTCAGAAGATTAACAATAAAATTTCAGAATTAGACAACTCAATTGACACTCATAAGAGCAGAATTGAGGCAATGGAAGTCAGAATTAGTGAGATTGAAAATAAAGTACTTGGCACAATATATTTGAGGAAAAAACAGATAAAAGATTTTTTTAAAAATGAAGAAACCATAAGAATTATGTGAGACTCTATCCAGAGGAAGAACCTATGAGTAATTGGAGTACCAGAACAGGGAAAGAAAACAGAAAATACGGAGAGAATTGTTAAAGATTTGTTGGCAGAAAACTTCCCTGATACTGTGAAAGATGAGAAGATATCTATCCAAGATGCTTATCAAACCCAAAAGAAGGTGGATCCCAAAAGAAAGTCACCAAGACATATTATAATCAAACTTGCCAAAAATAAAAATTAAGGGAATTTTAAGAGTGCTAGGGATAAATAAAAACTCACCTACAAAGAAGAATCAATAAGACTCAGCTTGTACTATTCAGCAGAAACCATGCAGGCAAGAAGGCAACGGAATGACATACATAAAGCCTTAATGGGGAAAAAAAATTGCCAGCCTTGAATTATATATCCAGCAAAAGTGTCTCTCAAATATGATGGTAAAATTAGGACATTTCCAGACAAACAGAAGTTTAAGGAATTTGCAAAAACCAAACCAAAATTATAAGAAATACTAAAGGGAGCCCTCTGATTAGAAAGTCAGTAACATCAGATAACAACACAAGACTAGAACACAGGACAGAGCAACCACAAATCAACCCACATAGGGAAATCACGAAAATAAATCAAAGCTAAAATGCTCAAAACAGTTAAACAGAGACTTCATTATGTAAAAAATGGTAACATCAATACAAAAAAGAGAGACTAAAAATGCAATTGTAGACCTTTCATATGTAGAGGAAGTCAAGGTGACACAAAGAAATAGAAGATTGGTTTAAAGTCATAAAAATAGGGGTAAATATTAAGGTAACCCCAAAGGAAGCTAACAATCCTAAACATCAAAATAAAAAAGCAGGAAAAACATAATTACCAAGCAAATACAAAATCAACAACAATGAAAAAGAGGATAAGTAAATATATAAAGAAAAACAACTCAGCACAGAAAATTAAGTGGAACAAAGGAATACTCAATAACACACACAAAAAAGACATCAAAATGACAGCACTAAACGCATACCTATCCGTAATTATGCTGAATGTAAATTGGCTAAATACACCACTAAAGAGACAGAGTGGCAGAATGGATTTAAGAAACATGATCTGTCTAAATGCTGTCTACAAGAGACACACCTTAGGTTTAAAGACACAATCAAACTAAAACTCAAAGGATGGAGAAAAAACACACCAAGCAAAAAACTATCAAAAAAGAGTAGGAATGGCCATATTAATTTCTGACAAAATAGACTTTAAAGTTAAATCCACCACAAAAGACAAAGAAGGACACTATATAATGATGAAAGGGTCAATAAACCAGGAGGACATAACCATAATAAATATTTAGGCACCCAGTGGCAGGGCTCCAAAATACATTAAAAAAACTCTACCAGCAATGAATAGACAGATAGACAGCTCCACAATCATAGTAGTAGATGTCAACATAGCACTTCCAGTGAAGGAGAGAACATCCAGAAAGAAGCTCTATAATGACACAGAAGATATAAATGCCACAACCAAACAACTTGAACTCATAGACAGATATAGAACACTCCACCTAAAAAAAAAAAAAAAAAATTTTTTTTTTTTTTTTTTTTAGGTGGAGTGTGCACATGGAACATTCTCCAGAATAGACCACATATTAGGTCATAAAGCAAACCTTAATAGAATCCAAAATTTTACGAAGCATCTTTATTGACCATAAAGCCATAAAAGTAGAAATCGATAACATAAAAAGCAAGGAAAAAAACTCAAACACATAGAAAATGAGCAACACTGTGCTCAAAAACTATTGGGTATAGAAGAAATTAAGGAAAAAATAAAGAAATTCATAGAATCAAATGAGAATGAAAACATATCCTACCAAAACCTTTGGGACACAGCAAAAGCATTGCTCAGAAGTCAATTTATAGCAATAAATGCACACATCCCAAAATAAAAAAGGGCCAAAATCAAGGAAATAACCCAAGAACTAGAACAAGCAGAAAGAGAACAGCAAAAGAAACCCTCTGACGCAAGAATAAAGAAGATAATAAAAATTAGAGCAGAATTAAATGAAATAGAGAAAAAAAATCAAAAGAGTTAACAAGACCAGAACTGGCTCTTTGAAAAAAAATCGATAAATCGTTGGCCAAAGTGACAAAGAAAAACAGGAGAGAAAGCAAATGATCTGAATAAGAAATGAGATGGGTGATATCACAACAGACCCAAATGAACTTAAAAGAATTAGACTACTATGAAAAATTGTATGCTAACAAATTTGAAAACCTAGAGGAAATGGACAAATTTTCAAAAACACACTACCTGTCTAAACTAACATACAAGTAGAACAGCTAAATAAATCTATAACAAGAGATAGAAAAGGTAATTAAAAAAACCCCAACAACAACAACAAAAAAGCCCTGGCCCTGATGGCTTCACTGGAAAATTCTACCAAATTTTCAGAGAAGAGTTAACACCACTACTACTGATGGTACTTCGAAGCATAGAAAAGGATGGGATACTTCCAACCTCATTCTATGAAGCCAGCATAAACCTGATACCGAAACCAGATAAAGATACCATAAAAAAAGAAAATTACAGACCAATATCCCTCATGAACTTAGACACGAAAATCCTCAACTAAATTCTAGACAATAGTATTCAACAACATAAAAAAAAAGTAACTCACTACGACCAAATGGGATTCATACCCGGTGTGAAGGGATGGTTCAACATTACAAAAACAATCAGTGTAATCCACCACATTAAAAAAAAAAAAAAAAAAAAGGCAAGAAACACATGATCCTATCCATTGCCACAGAAAAGGAATTTGACAGAGTCCATCACCCCTTCATGATAAAAATTCTCAGCAGAATAGCAGCAGAAGGGAAATTCCTCATCAAAATAAAGGGCATTTATACAAAGCCAACAGCTAACATCGTTCTAAATGGAGAGAGTCTGAAATCATCCC
Organism: Elephas maximus indicus; assembly: GCF_024166365.1. NCBI lineage: Eukaryota > Metazoa > Chordata > Mammalia > Proboscidea > Elephantidae > Elephas > Elephas maximus. The sequence goes on from NC_064826.1 coordinate 134,129,389, forward strand.
CCTTGAGAATGGGAGCCAGACAAGGATGCTCTTTATCACCACTCTTATTCAACACTGTGTTGGCAGTCAAAGCCAGAGAAATTAGGTTAGAAAAAGAAATAAAGGGTATCCAAATTGGTAAGGAAGAATTAAAAGTATCTCTATTAGCAGACGATATGATCTTCCACACAGAAAACTACTGGAACTAATGTAAGATTTCAGGAAAGTATCAGGATACAAGATAAAAATATAAAAATCATTTGGATTCTTCTATACCAACAAATAGAACATCTAAGAGAAAATCACCAAAACAATAGCGTTTACAATAGCTCCCAGGAAAATAAAATACTTAGGAATAAATCTTACCAGAGACATAAAAGATCTATACAAAGAAAACTACAAGGCACTACTGCAAGAGAACAAAAGAGACCTACATAAGCAGAAAACCATACCTTGCTCATGAATAGGAAGGCTCAACTTTGTGAAAATGTCTATTCTCCCCAAAGCCATCTACAGATACAATGTAATCCCAATCCAAATTCTAATGGCATTTTTTAGGAGATAATTTTTATTGTGCTTTAAGTGAAAGTTTACAAATCAAGTCAGTCTGTCACACATAAGCCTACATACACCTTACTACATATTCCCATTTACTCTCCCCCTAATGAGTCAGCCCACTCCCTCTCTCCAGTCTCTCCTTTTGTGACCGTTTTGCCAGTTTCTAACCCTTTCTACCCTCCCATCTCCCCTCCAGACAGGAGATGCCAACACAGTCTCAAGTGTCCACCTGATACAAGTAGCTCACTCTTCATCAGCATCTCTCTCCAACCCGTTGTCCAGTCCCTTCCATGTCTGATGAGTTGTCTTTGGGAATGTTTCTTGTCCTGGGCCAACAGGAGGTCCAGGGGCCATGACCACCGGGGTCCTTCTAGTCTCAGTCAGACCATTAAGCCTGGTCTATGAGAATTTGGGGTCTGCATTCCACTGTTCTCTTGCTCCCTCAGGGGTTCTCTGTTGTGCTCCCTGTCAGGGCAGCCATCGGTTGTGGCCAGGCACCATGTAGTTCTTCTGGTCCCAGGATGATGTAAGTCTCTAGTTCATGGGGCCCTTTCTGTCTCTTGGGCTCATAGTTCTCATGTGACCTTGGTGTTCTTCTTTCTCCTTTGATCCAGGTGGGTTGAGACCAATTGATGCATCTTAGATGGCCACTTGTTAGCATTTAAGAGCCCAGACGCCACACTTCAAAGTGGGATGCAGAATGTTTTCATAATAAAATTTACTTTGCCAATTGACTTAGAAGTCCCCTTAAGCCATAGTCCCCAAACCCCCACCCTTGCTCCACTGACCTTCGAAGCATTCAATTTATCCCAGAAACTTCTTTGCTTTTGGTCCAGTCCAGTTGAGCTGGCCTTCCGTGTATTGAGTATTGTCCTTCCCTTCACCTAAAGTAGTTCTTATCTACTAACTAATCAGTAAATAACCCTCTCTCACCCTCCCTCCCTCCCCCTCTCGTAACCACAAAAGAATGTGCTCTTCTCAGTTTATACTATTTCTCAAGAACTTATAATAGTGGTCTTATACAGTATTTGTCCTTTTGCAACTAATTTCACTCAGCATAATGCCCTCCAGGTTCCTCCATGTTATGAAATGTTTCACAGATTCCTCACTGTTCTTTATCGATGCATGGTATTCCATTGTGTGAATATACCATAATTCATTTAACCATTCATCCATTGATGGACACCTTGGTTCCTTCCAGCTTTTTGCTATTGTAAACAGAGCTGCAATAAACATGGGTGTGCATATATCTTTTCGTGTAAAGGCTCTTACTTCTCTAGGGTATATTCCGAGGAGTGGGATTTCTGGGTTGTATGGTAGTTCTATTTCTAACTTTTTAAGTAAATACCAGATAGGTTTCCAAAGTGGTTGTACCATTTTACATTCCCACCAGCAGTGTATAAGAGTTGTAGTCTCTCTGCAGCCCCTCCAACATTTATTATTTTGTGTTTTTTGGATTAATGCCAGCCTTGTTGGAGTGAGATGGAATCTCATCACAGTTTTAATTTGCATTTCTCTAATGGCTAATGATCGAGAGCATTTTCTCATGTATCTGTTAGCTGCCCAAATATCTCCTTTAGTGATTTGCATGTTCATAACCTTTGCCCACTTTTTGATTGGGTTGTTTGTCTTTTTGTGGTTGAGTTTTAACAGAATCATATAGATTTTAGAGATCAGGCGCTGGTCAGAGATGTCATAGCTGAAAATTTTTTCCCAATCTGTAGGTGGTCTTTTTACTCTCTTGGTGAAGTCTTTAGATGAGCATAGGTGTTTGATTTTTAGGAGCTCCCAGTTATCTGGTCTCTCTTCGTCATTTTTGGTAATGTTTTGTATTCTGTTTATGCTTTGTATTAGGGCTCCTAACATTGTCCCTATTTTTTCTTCCATGATCTTCATCGTTTTAGTCTTTATGTTTAGGTCTTGATCCACTTGGAGTTAGTTCTTTTGCACGGTGTGAGGTATGGGTCCTGTTTCATTTTTTTGCAAATGGATATCCAGTTATGCCAGCACCATTTGTTAAAAAGACTATCTTTTCCCCAATTAACTGACACTGGGAAATGGCATTTTTTAATGAGATGGAGAAACAAATAACCAACTTCATATGGAAAGGGAAGAGGCCCCCGATAATAAAGCATTCCTGAAAAAGAAGAACAAAGAGGGAGCCCTCGCATTACCTGATTTTAGAACCTATTATATGGCAGCAGTAGTCAAAACAGCCTGGTACTGGTGCAACAACAGATACATAGAGCAAAGGAACAGAATAGAAAATCCAGACATAAATTCATCCACCTATGAGGAGCTGATATTTGACAAAGGCCCAAAGTCTGTTAAATGTGGAAAAGACAGTCTCTGTAACAAATGGTTCTGGCATAATTGGATATCCATCTGCACAAAAATGAAACAAGACCAATACCTCACACCATGCACAAAAACTAACTCAAAATTTTAAAAAGGCCTAATTACAAAATCTGCAATGATAAAGATCATGGAAGAAAAAGTAGGGACAATTCTAGGAGCCCTAACATATGGCATAAACAGTATACAAGACATTACTAACCATGCACAAACAGCAGTAGAGAAACTCGATGACTGGGAGCTCCTAAAATTTAAACACTTATGCTCATCCAAAGACTTCACCAAAAGAGTAAAACACAACCTACAGTTTGGGAAAAATAGTTTGGCAATGACAAATCCAATAAGCGTCTAATCTCTAAAATCTACAAGATACTGCAAAATCTCAACAACAAAAGACACATGACCCCATTAAAAAATGGACAAAGAATAAGAACAGGTGCTTCACCAAAGAAGACATTCAGGCGACTAACAGAAACATGAGGAAATGCTCAAAATCATTAACCATTAGAGAAATGCAAATCAAAACTACAATGAGATAGATACCATCTCACCCCAACAAGGCTGGCATTAATCACAAACCACAAATAATGATAAATGTTGGAGTGGTTGTGGAGAGACTGGAACATTTAAACACTGCTGGTGGGAATGTCAAATGACACAACCACTTTGGAATCAATTTGATGCTTCCTTAAAAAGCTAGAAACAGAACTATCATATGATCCAGTAATCCCACTCCTTGGAATAGATCCTAGAGAAATAAGAGCCCTCAGAGGAATAGATATATGAACACCCATGTTCATTACAGCACTGTTACAACAGCAAAAAGATGGAAGCAACCAAGGTGCCCATCAATGGATGAATGGATAAACAGATTATGGTATTTTCACACAATGGAATACTACGCATCAATAAAGAACAACAATGAATCAGTGAAACATCTCATAACATGCTGAGTGAAATTAGTCAGTCGCAGAAGGACAAGTATTGTATAAGACCACTATAAGAGCTCAAAAAGAGGTTTAAGCATAGGGTGAGGAGGCAGAGAAAGGGGTATTCACTAATTAGATAATAGAAAAGAATTATTTTAGGTGAAGAGAAGGACAACACACAATACAGGGGAAGTCAGCACAATTGTACTAATCAAAGAGCTAAGAAATTTCTGGAATACAACCAAACACTTCTAGGAACGGTGTAGCAGGAGTGGAGGTTTGGGGACCATGGTTATCAGGGACATTTAGGTCAATTGGCATTATAGTATATTAAGAAAATGTTTTGCATCCCACTTTGGTGAGTGGCATCTGGGTCTTAAAACCTAGCAAGCAGCCATCTAAAATGCATCAATTAGTCTCAGCCCACCTGAGGCAAAGGAGAACGAAGAACACCAAAGATACTAGGAAAATATTAGCCCAAGAGACAGAAAGGGCCACATAAACCAGAGTTTCCATCAGCCTGAGACCAGAGGAACCAGATGGTGCCTGACTACAACAAATGACTGCCCTGACAGGGAACACGACATAGAATCCCTGTTGGGGCATGAGAAAAGTGGGATGCAGACCTCAAATTCTAGTAAAAAGACCAGACTTAATTGTCTGACTGCAACTGGAGGGACCCCAGAGGTCTTGGCCCTCGGACTTTCTATTAGCCCAAACTAATACCATTCTCAAAGCCAGCTCTTCAGTCAAAGACATAAAATGATGTTCTTGAAGAGTGTTCTTCTTAGCTCAAGAAGACACGTGAGACTATGAGGGCAGCTCCTGTCTGGAGAGGCAATGAGAAGGCAGAGGGGGACTGGAGCTGGTTGAATGGATCTGGGAAATACAGGGTAGAGAGAAAAAGTGTACCGTCACATTGTAAGGAGGGCAAGTAGGGTCACATAACAATGTGTGTATGACTTTTTGTATGAGAAACTGACTTGCACTTTAAGGGAAAGTGTAAACTTTCCCTTAAACACAATGAATAAATAAATAAATAAAACATGTCTCCTTAAAATTTTACTCAAGTAAAATTATGCTAAAGATAATTCAAAAACCGTTGCAGCAGTACATCGACAAGAAACTATAAGAAATTCAAGCTGATTCAGAAAAGGACGTGGAAACTAATGGACCACAACTAGCACAGCCTCTACCAGACTCAGTCCAGGATAACTAGATGGTATCTGGCTACCACCACTGACTCTCTGATAAGGATCACAATAAAATGTCCTGGACAGAGCTGGAGATAAAAGTAGAAAAAACTGTAACTCACAAAAAAGTCCAGATTTACCTGTCTGGCAGAGACTAGAGAAACTTGGAGAGTACTGAAGTCACTTGTGAGTTTCACCCCTCAGCCAAATGCCAGACAAGACCATAAAAAAAACCAAGACTAAATGGGCACACCAACCCAGAGGCAACGACTAGAAGGAAGGAGGGGAAAGAAAGCTGATAATGGGGAACCCAAGGTAGAGAAGGGGAGAGTGTTGACATGCTGTGGGGTTGGCAACCAATGTTACAAAACAATATGTGTGTTAAGTGCTTAATGAGAAACTGATTTGCTCCATAAATCTTCATCTAAAGTACAATTAAAAAAAATACAAATACCCACCTGACAGCAGTTGGGAATTATTAGTTCCATCTTTACTATCGCATGATAAGAAATACCATTGCATTGTTGTTTATATTTACAAACTTTAATGTGCACTGTCAAGAACAGTGTCAAGGAGGTGAGGCAAAGATGGAAGAATAGACAGACACTTCCAGTGAGCTCTCTTACAACAAAGACACAAAAAAACAAGTCTTTCACATATTACAAGCTAGGAGCCCTGAACATCAAAGGCAAGGTTAGAAAATGAACTGAGGGGTAGGGGGAGAAAAAGAAGTTCAGGAGCAGAGAGGAGTTACCGGACCTGAACTGCCAGGAGCCCTCAGACACCATTCCTGGGAGCATAGGTGGTGGGCTGGTACAAGCTTTCGGCTGCAGTTTCATCAGGGAGAAGCAGTCAGCCGCACAGCCTACTCACAGCTCTGGAGCCAAAGAAGGGTGCTCTTGGCAAAAGATAAGTATTTGCATACTTTTACCCCACACCTGCCCCCCCCTCCCCGCTCTTAAGGTGGCTTCAGCAGCTGCCTCCCCTCGGCCTGAGATACACCCTGTTGAGCACCTACACCCATCCTCCCAGCCTTGGAGAAGGAATAAACTTGCAATTGGGGAAAAGAACATTTGCCAGCTCCACTAACCAGAGGGAGATCAGGACAGAAGTGGCTCCTGTTTAGGCATAAACAGTCCATGGACTTTGAGTACCTTTCCCCTACACATGGACCCGTGCGGGCCTGTTTCAGGAGAATAGGCCCTTGTTGGCAGACTTGAACAGTTTCAGCTGTGCTGCAGACAGGTGGTTGTTTGATGTTTGACATTGCTTTGCCTAGTAAACAGGGTCCTCACCCACCCACGTCAGGGGCCTAAGGACTGGTAGCTCCACTCAGGTCACCCAGCCACCTGTGACAGAAGTCCAAGGAAACTGGTACGTCCCAGTCCTGACAACCAAAAACATTGGGTGCCATGATCTGTCTGCAGAACCCACCAACCTGTACACCCTAGAGAACAGGGACACACTTTCCTAAGAGACACGTGGGGGGAAATTCTCAGCCCCTGGCTTGTTCAGAGTGTGAGCTCCTGCTGCAACCAGATAGCTATACAGAAACCAAACACCCTTGCCCCTCTAAGACTATAGGACAGAGCCTGTACCACACACTTGATGATCAGCTACCTGGACACATGAGCTATATTCATATAAGAAAAGTGAATGGACTCTTAGGATGATATACTTGATAAGAGCTCTAGCCATCTGGGGAAGGGACATCAAAGCTCCAATTGTGAAAATAATCAAGCTAGCTCACTCAAGCAACCCGTTTGGCATATCAAGACAAAACAAAGCAAGAAACTATGACACAGTAAACAAACATAAAATAAGCTAATACAATAACTTATAGATGGCTCAGAGACAACAGTCAATATCAAGTCACATAAGAAACAGACCATGATCATCTCAACAAGCTCTCAAAACAAAGAATCAGGGGATCTTCTAGATGGAAGTGCCTTCCTGGAATTACCAGAGGCAGAGTACAAAAGACTAGTATACAGAACCCTTCAAGACATCAGGAAGGAAATGAGGCAATACGCAGAACAAGCCAAGGAACACACAGATAAATCAATTGAAGAAATTAAAAAGATTATTCAGCAACATAATGAAACATTTAATATACTGGAAAAATCCATAGACAGCAATCAGAAACTCAGAAGATTAACAATAAAATTACAGAACTAGGCAACTCAATAGAAAGTCAGAGAAGCAGATTTGAGCAAGTGGAAGGTAGAATTTCTGAACTTGAAGATAAAGCACTTGGCACTAATATATTTGAAGGAAAATCAGATAAAAACATTTAAAAAAAACACAGAAAACTTAAGAATCATGTGGGACTCTTCAAGAGAAATAACCTAAGAGTGATTGGAGTACCAGAAGAGTGAGGGACAACAGATAATACAGAGAGAACTGTTGAGGATTTGTTGGCAGAAAACTTCCCTGATATCATGAAAGATGAGAAGATATCTATCCAAGATGCTCATCGAACTCCACATATGGTAGGTGTTAAAAGACAGTCACCAAGACATATCATAATCAAACTTGCCAAAACCAAAGATAAAGAGAGAATTTTAAGAGCAGGTAAGAATAAATGAAAACTGACCTACAAAGGAGAGCCAATAAGAATAAGTTCAGACTCCTCGGCAGAAACCATGCAGGCAAGAAGGCAATGGGATGACTTATGTAAAACATTGAAGGAAAAAAACTGCCAGCCAAGAACGATATATCCAGCAAAATTGTCTTTCACATATGAAGGTGAAATTAGGACATTTCCAGATAAACAGACCTTTAGGGATTCATAAAAATCAAACCAAAACTAAAAGAAATACTAAAGGGAGTTCTTTCATTAGAAAATCAATCATATCAGGTATCAACCCAAAACTGGAACACTGGGCAGAGCAATCAGAAGTCAACCTACACAGGGAAATCACAAAAATAAATCAAGATTAAAAAAAAAAAAAAAAACTCCAAAAGTGGGGCCAAAATGGCTGACTAGGTAGAAGCTACCTCAGAACCTTCTTGCAACAAAGGCTCGGAAAAACAAGTGAACTGATCACATACATGACATTCTACGAACCCTGACCATCAAACACAGATCTAAAGAGTTGACTTGAGAGACAGGTGAGCGAAAATCTCCGTCCTGAAACAGCAACTGTCTCTGAAGCCGGTGACCGGCACCACAGCCTTGAGCCCTCGTGCTTCCCTGGTGCTGAGTGGTGGGGCTGATTGAGGCTTGCTGAGCCGGGGAAGGCACGGGACACATCCCTAACCCCTAGCCCCCTGGGGTAACATCCGTAGAGACTCAGCCAGCACAAGCAGGCAGCACAATGACGCAGCTAACGAGAGAACAAGCAACCACGGGGAAGCAGCGACTGTTTTCGGAGCCTGGAGCCAGAGTCCCAGTCAGAAAACTTTGGCGCCGGGTTTTGGACTGGGCACAGGGGAGCTGAGTACGGCATTCTGAGACGGCAGAAACATGGGATGCAGCCCTAGCCCCCTGTAGTGACCTCGGGAGAATCCAGCCAGTGCATGCAGGCAGCGCAACAACGTGGCTGACAGGAGGAGAAGTCACCGGGAGGCAGCAACTGGTTTGGGATACTGGAGTGAGGCGTCCCAGCCAGGGAACCTTGGCACTGGGCTTTGGACTGGGAGCAGAGGAGCTGACCCAGGCTTCTGAGACAGCACAAGCACAGGACACGGGCCTGACCCTCAGGGGCAATCTCCAACCAGACAGAGCACACAGGCTACACGCCCCTCAGGAATCTCAGATAAAACAGTCATCTCCAAGCAAGATAATTAACTTTGTCTATATATATATATATATATATATATATATATATATATATTTATATTCCTGGGTGCTACTCTCTCCTATCTATCTGATCCCTCCCCTCCCTTCCCACTCGGCTTCATTAACATTGGAATTTCCTGGGCCAGAGAGTGAAGTGCTTTGCGGTTTTTTTTTTTTTTTTTTTCTTTTCCTAGTCCATTCTCCTGGCCTGAGAGAAGCAGCTACAAAATACCCAGGGACCAAAAACCCTTCCCTGAGTTCCTGAAATTGGACTGAAAATACAGAACCAGCTCCAGCCAAGCATATGAGATCCACAGTCTTGGGCTTTCATCCCTACAGGGAACAAGGTGGCTATTATAACGCAAAGGCAATTCTGATAGGGATCTGACTGTAATTGTTTTAGGGGATTACAGGAAAGACAAGTTTTCCAGGTCTGATATCTCTTCCTATTAAACAGAGCCCTCACTGACCCACAACTGAGAACTGAGGGCTGAAGCTCCACACAAACCATCTAGCCTCCTGCCATAGGGATCTGAGGAGAGTGACACCTACCAATCTTTAGAGGTACATGCATTGGGTGCCTAAGGTACAGCTGCAGAGCCCACCCACCAAAGTGATTTAGGAATAGAGACACACCTACCTCACTGGCTCTTGGGGGAAGCCTGTCAGCATCCTGTCCCCCCCACCCCGGAGTGTGACCCCCTGCTGCTACTAGAATCTGGTGCACACAACTATCACCACTACTCCTTTAAGTGAATAGGTGACAGTCTACACCACACACTTGGTGATCCAAATCAGATTCTACTCAAGAATAGTGAATGGATTCTTAGGCTTATATATCTGGTAACAGCCCAAACCACTTGGTAATACAACATAAGTAATTCAAAGGCTACAACAATCAAGACAGCACAATCTAGTAGCCCAGCTACGTATATTGAGAGAAAACAAAACAAGACAAGTCTCAGTGAGCAAATATAAAATAAATCATTATAATATCTTATAGATGGCTTGGAAACAGCAGTCGATATCAAACCACATAAAGAAGCAGACCATGATTGCTTCTACAACTCCCCAAATTAAAGAATCAAAATCTTTCCCAAATGAAGACACAATCCTGGAATTGCCAGATGCAGAATATAAAAGACTAATTTACAGAATGCTTCAAGACATCAGGGATGACCTCAGAAATGAAATAGGGCAATCTACAGAAAAAGCCAAGGTGCACAATGATAAAGCAGTTGAAGAAATCAAAAAGATTATTTAAGAACATAGTGGAAAAATTAATAAGCTGCAAAAATCCATAGAGAGACAGCATTCAGAAATCCAAAAGATTAACAGCAAAATTACAGAATTAGACAACTCAATAGGAAGTCAAAGGAGCAGACTCGAGCAACTGGAATGCAGAGTGGGGGAGATGGAGGATAAGACAATTGACACCAATACAGTTGAAGAAAAATCAGATAAAAGAATTTAAAAAAATGAAGAAACCCTAAGAATCATGTGGAACTCTATCAAAAAGAATAACTTGCGTGTGATTGGAGCTCCAGAACGGGGAGGGATAACAGGAAATGCAGAGAGAATAGTTGAAGATCTGTTGGCAGAAAACTTCCCTGACATCATGAAAGATGAAAGGATATCTATCCAAGATGCTTGTCGAACCCCGTATAAGACTGATCCAGAAAGAAAATCACCAAGACATATTATCATCAAACTTGCCAAAACCAAAGAGAAAAATTTAAAAGCAGCCAGGGATAAAAGAAAGGTCTCCTACAAAGGAGAATCAATAAGAATAAGTTCAGACTACTCAGCAGAAACCATGCAGTCAAGAAGGCAATGGGATGACATACATAGAGCACCGAAGGAGAAAAACTGCCAGCCAAAAGTCATATATCCAGCAAAACTCTGTCTCAGATATGAAGCTGAAATTAAAACATTTACAGATAAACACAAGCTTAGAGAATTTGCAAAAACCAAACCAAAGCTACAAGAAATACTAAAGGAAATTGGTCAGAAAATCAGTAATATCAGATATCAGCACAACGCAATGTCACAGAACAGAACATCCTGATATCAACTCAAATAGGGAAATCACAAAAACAAATTAAGATTAATTTTTAAAAGAAAAAAAAGTGCTCAAAACAGGGAATCATTGAAGTCAACATGTAAAAGATCACAATAATCAAAAAGAGGGACTAAATACAGGAGGCATACAACTGCCGTATGGAAAGGAAAACAAGGCGATATAGGAAGACACAAGTTAGGTTTTTACTTAGAAAAATAGGGGTAAATATTAAGGTAACCACAAAGAGGTCTAACAATTCTATAACTCAAAATAAAAACCAAGAAAAACATAGTGACTCAGCAAACAAATTCAACTACTATGAAAATCGGGAACACACAATTTACAAAGAAAAACATCTAAGCACAAAAAAGTAAGTGGAAAAATGAAATTGTCAGCAACACACACAAAAAGGCATCAAAATGACAGCACTGAACACATACTTATGTATAATTACGCTGAATGTAAATGGACTAAATGCACCAATAAAGAGACAGAGAGTCTCAGACTGGATAAATAAACACAATCCGTCTATATGCTGCCTACAAGAGACACACCTTAGACTTAGAGACACAAACAAACTAAAACTCAAAGGATGGAAAAGAATATATCAAGCAAACATCAATCAAAAAAGGGCAGGAGTAGCAACATTAATTTCTGACAAAATAGATTTTAAACTTAAATCTACCACAAAGGAGAAAGAAGGACACTACAGAGTGATTAAAGAGACAATTGACCAGGAAGATATAACCATATTAAATATTTATGCACCCAATGACAGGGCTGCAAGATACATAAATCAAATTTTAACAGAACTGCAAAGTGAGATAGACACCTCCACAATTATAGTAGGAGACTTAAACACACCACTTTCGGAGAAGGACAGGACTTCCAGTAAGAAGCTCAATAGAGACACACAAGACCTAATTGCTAGAATCAACCAACTTGACCTCATAGACTTATACAGAACACTCCACCCAACAGCTGCAAAGTATACTTTTTCTCCTAGTGCACATGGAGCATTGTCTAGAATAGTTCACATATTATGTCATAAAACAAACCTTTGCAGAATCTAAAATATTGAAATATTACAAAGCATCCTCTCAGACCACAAGGCCATAAAAGTGGAAATCAATAACCGAAAAATCAGGGAACAGAAATCAAATACTTGGAAACTGAACAATACCCTGCTCAAAAAAGACAGGGTTATACAAGACATTAAGGAGGGAATAAAGAAATTCATAGAATGCAACGAGAATGAAAACACTTCCTATCAAGACCTCTGGGACACAGCAAAAGCAGTGCTCAGAGGTCAATTTATATCGATAAATGCACACATACATAAAGAAGAAAGAGGCAAAATCAGAGAACTGTCCCTACAACATGAACAAATAGAAAGCAAGCAATGAAAGAATCCATAAGGCACCAGAAGAAAACAAATAAAAATTAGAGCTGAACTAGAGAACAGAAAAACAATTGAAAGAATTAACAAAGCCAAAAGCTGGTTCTTTGAAAAAATTAACAAAATTGATAAACCATTGGCCAGACTGACTAAAGAAATAAAGGAAAGGAAACAAATAACCCAGATAAGAGACAAGATGGGCCATATCACAACAGACCCAACTGAAATTAAAAGAATCATATCAGAGTATTATGAAAAATTGCAAACCTAGAAGAAATGGATGAATTCCTAGAAAAACACTACCTACCTAAACTAACACAATCAGAAGTAGAACAACTAAATAGACCCATAACAAAAAAGAGATTGAACAGGTAATCAAAAAACTCCCAACAACAACAACAACAAAAAAACCCTGGCCTGGACAGCTACACTGCAGAGTTCTACCAAACTTTCAGAGAAGAGTTAACACCAAGGTATTTCAAAGCATAGACAATGATGGAATACTATCTAACTCATTCTATGAAGCCATCATATCCCTGATACCAAAACCAGGTAAAGACATCACAAAAAAAGAAAATTACAGACCTATATCCCTCATGAACATAGATGCAAAAATCCTCAATAAAATTCTAGCCAATAGAATTTAACAGCATATCAAAAAAATAATCCACCACGACCAAGTGGGATTTATACCAGGTATGCAAGGCTGGTTTAATATAAGAAAAACCATTAATGTAATCCACCATATAAATAAAACAAAAGACAAAAACCACATGATCTTATCAATTGATGCAGAAAAGGCATTTGAAAAAGTCCAACATCCATTGATGATAAAAACTCTCACCAAAATAGGAATTGAAGGAAAATTCCTCAACATAATAAAAGACATCTATACAAAGGCAACAGCCAACATCATTCTAAAGGGAGAGAGCCTGAAAGCATTTCCCTTGAGAATGGGAACCAGCCAAGGATGCCCTTTATCACTGCTCTTATTCAACATTGTGCTAGAGGTCCTAGCCAGAGCAATCAGGCTAGACAGAGAAATAAATGGTATCTGGATTGGCAAGGAGAAGTAAAATTATCTCTATTTGCAGGAGACATGATTTTATACACAGAAAACCCTACGGAATCCTCCAGAAAACTACTGAAACTAATAGAACAGTTTGGCAGAGTTTCAGGTTATAAGATAAACATACAAAAATCACTTGGATTCCTCTACATCAAGAAAAAGAACATCGAAGAGGAAATCACCAAATCAATACCATTCACAGTAGTCCTCAAGAAGATAAAATACTTAGGAATAAATCTTACCAAAGATGTAAAAGACCTATACAAAGAAAACTACAAAGTACTAGTATAAGAAACTAAAAGGAACCTACATAAGTGGAAAAACATACCTTTCTCATGGATAGGAAGACTCAACATAGTAAAAATGGCTAATCTACCAGAGGCCATCTCTACATACAATGCACTTCCGATCCAAATTCCAATGACATTTTTTAAAGTGATGGAGAAACAAATCACCAACTTCAGATGGAAGGGAAAGAAGCCCTGGATAAGTAAATCTTTACTGAAAAAAGAAGAAGAAAGTGGGAGGCCTCACACTACCTGATTTTAGAACATATTATACAGCCACAGTAGTCAAAACAGCCTGGTACTGGTACAACAACAGGCACATAGACCAATGGAACAGAATTGAGAACTCAGATAGAAATCCATCCACATATGAGCAGCTGATATTTGACAAAGGCCCAGTGTCAGTTAATTGGGGGAAAAGATAGTCTTTTTAACAAATGGTGCTGGCATAACTGGATATCCATTTGCAAAAAAATGAAACAGGACCCATACCTCACACCATACACAAAAACTACAAGTGGATCAAAGACCTAAACATAAAGACTAAAATGATAAAGATCATGGAAGAAAAAATAGGGACAATGTTAGGAGCCCTAATACAAGGCATAAACAGAATACAAAACATTATCAAAAATGACGAAGAGAGACCAGATAACTGGGAACTCCTAAAAATCAAACACCTATGCTCATCTAAAGACTTCACCAAAAGAGTAAAAAGACCACTTACAGATTGGGAAGGAATTTTCAGCTATGACATCTCCGACCAGTGCCTGATCTCTAAAATCTATATGATTCTGTTAAAACTCAACCAAAAAAGACAAACAACCCAATTAAAAAGTGGGCAAAGGATATGAACATGCGCTTCACTAAAGAAGATATTCAGGCAGCTAACAGACACATGAGAAAATGCTCTTGATCATTAGCCATTACAGAAATGCAAATTAAAACTGCATTGAGATTCCATCTCACTCCAACAAGGCTGGCATTAATCCAAAAAACACAAAATAATAAATGTTGGAGAGGCTGCGGAGAGATTGGAACTCTTATACACTGCTGGTGGGAATGTAAAATGGTACAACCCCTTTGGAAACCTATCTGGTGTTTACTTAAAAAGTTAGAAATAGAACTACCATACAACCCAGAAATCCCACTCCTCGGAATATACCCTAGAGAAATAAGAGCCTTTACACGAACAGATACATGCACACCCATGTTTATTGCAGCTCTGTTTACAATAGCAAAAAGCTGGAAGCAACCAAGGTGTCCATCAACGGAAGAATGGTTAAACAAATTATGGTATATTCACACAATGGAATACTATGCATCGATAAAGAACAGTGACAAATGTGTGAAACATTTCATAACATGGAGGAACCTGGAAGGCATTATGCTGAGTGAAATTAGTTGCAAAAGGACAAATACTGTATAAGACCACTATTATAAGTTCTTAAGAAATAGTATAAACTGAGAAGAACACATTCTTTTGTGGTTACGAGAGGGAGAGGGAGAGAGGGTGGAAGAGGGTTATTTACTGATTAGTTAGTAGATAAGAACTACTTTAGGTGAAGGAAAGGACAATACAGGGAAGGTCAGCTCAAATGGACTGGACCAAAAGCAAAGAAGTTCCTGGGATTAACTGAATGCTTCGAATGTCAGCAGAGCAAGGGCGGAGGTTTGGGGACTATGGCTTTAGGGATCTTCTAAGTCAATTGGCATAATAAACTCTATTATGGAAATATTCTGTATCCCACTTTGAAGTGTGGCATCTGGGCTCTTAAATGCTAACAAGCAGCCATCTAAGATGCATCAATTGGTCTCAACCCACCTGGATCAAAGGAGAATGAAGAACACTAAGGTCGCACGATAACTATGAGCCCGAGAAAGAAAGGTCCACATGAACTAGAGACTTACATCATCCTGAGACCAGAAGAACTAGATGGTGCCCGGCCACAACCGATGACTGCCCTGACAGTGAACACAACAGAGAACTCCTGAAGGAGCAGGAGAACAGGGGGATGCAGACCCCAAATTCTCATAAAAAGACCAGACTTAATGGTCTGACTGAGACTAGAAGAATCCCGGCGGTCATGGTCCCCAAACCTTCTGTTGGCCTAGGACAGGAACCATTCTGGAAGACTACTCATTAGACATGGAAGGGACTGGACAATGGGTTGGAGAGAGATGCTGGTGAAGAGTGAGCTACTTGTATCTGGTGGACACTTGAGACTGTATTGGCATCTCCTGTCTGGAGGGGAGACGGGAGGGTAGAGAGGGTTAGAAACTGGCAAAAGGGTCAGGAAATGAGAGACTGGAAGAAGGGAGCGGGCTAACTCATTAGGGGGAGGGTAAATGGGAGTATGTAGTAAGGTATATATAAGCTTATATGTGACAGACTGACTTGATTTGTAAACTTTCACTTAAAGCACAATAAAAATTATTTAAAAAAAAGGAATAGTCATAATGTCTGATGTCTTAAAAGAATATAGAATACTTCTGCTGTGGCATTGAGTTTATTGTGGTCCTTAGGGGTGTAATGGTTAAGAACTTGGATGTTAACCAAAAGAGTGGTAGTTCGAATCCACCAACCACTTCTTGGATACCCTATGGGACAGCTCGACTCTGTCCTATGGAATTGCTGAGTTGAAATCGACTCTATAGCAATGGGTTATTTTTATTCTTTTGTGGGTCACTCAGTGCACTGTGTGGGAATACATTAATTTGCTATTTAATACATTAATTGTCTATTAAAATATTAATGTCCTTATCACCTATATAAGGACATTAATATTTTAATAGCCAATTAATGTATTATACGTATTATACAAAAAGAAAGACGAATCAAGTAATTTGGCCAAAATTGCAAAGCATCTTGATAAATGTATAGTGTATAGAAACCAATTTTATATGCATACATAAACCACCAGTTGTCACCGAATTGATTGTGATGCATAGTGACCTAATGTGTGTCACAGTAGAATTGCACTCCATATGGTTTTCAATGGCTGTGCTCTTTTGGAAACAGGTCCCCAAGACATTCTTTGGAGGTGCTGCTGGATGTATTTGAAATGCCAACCTTTTCGTTATTCTTGAAACACTTAACTGTTTGTCCACACAGGCAGTCATATATTTAATGTAATATATATATATATATATATATATATCCATTCACCATTGTTGCCATGTCAATTTCTACTCATAGCAACTTTATAGGATAGGGCAGAACTGCCCCATAGTATTTGCAAGGCTGTAGTCATTATGGAAGCAGGCCATCATGGAGTGGTTGGTGGGTTTGAACTGCCAACCTTTCAGTTAGTTAGCGGCTGAGCAGCTAACCACTGCACCAGCAGGTTTCCTTTGCGCACACACACACACACACACAGACTTGTGCACGCGCTTGGCTGAAGGCAGAGAAAACCAGAAAGATGTTTACCCTTGCTTTAGTGACTACACTCAGGCATTCGACTTTGTGGATCACAGCAAATTATGGATAAAGATGAGAAGAATTAAAATTCCAGAACACTTAATCGTGCTCATGGAGAACCTGTACACAGACCAAGAGGCACTGGTCAATCAGAACAAGGGGATAGTGCACGGTTTAAAGTCAGGAAAGGTGTGTGTCAGGGTTGCATCCTCTCAATCTGTATGCTGAGTAAGTAATTCAAGAAGTTAGACTCTATGAAGAAGAACTTGCATCAGGACTGGAGGAAGACTCTCTAGCAACCTGCAATATACAAATGACACAACCTTGCTTGCCGTAAGTGAAGAGGACTTGAAACACTTACTGATGAAGGTCAAAAACTACAGCCTTCAATGTGGATTGCACCTCAACATAAAGAAAACAAAAATCCTTACAAAAATCTTCACAATAACCAAGATCATGGTAAAGGGAGAAAATACTGACGTTGTTAAGCATTTCATTTTATTGGATTCACAATCAACATCCACAGAAGCAACAGCCAAGAAATCAAGCGATGTATTGCATTGGGCAAATCTGAGGCAAAAGACCTTTTTAAAGTGTGAAAAAGTAAAGTTGAGGACTAAAGTTCCCTTGACCCGAACCATGGTATTTTCAAGCACTTCATATTCATGGGAAAGCTGGACAATGAATAAATAAGACCAAAAAAGAATCGACACATTTGAATTATGCTGTTGGCGAAGAATATTGAATACACTATAGACTGCCAGAACAAACAAACCTGTCTTGGAAGAAGTGCAGCCAGAGTGCTCCTTGGAAGTCAGGATGGAAAGACTTTGTATCACATACTTTGGGCATGTTATCAGGGGGACTGGTCCCTGAAGAAGGAGATCATGCTTGGTGAAATAGAGGGTCAGAGAAAAAGTGGAAGACCCTCAATGAGATGGACTGACACAGTGACTGCAACAATGGGCTCAAATACAGCAACGATTGTGAGGATGGTGCAGGATGGGGCAGTGTTTATGTTGTACATAGGGTCGTTATGAGTTCAAATAGACTCAACAGCAACTCACAACATAAAAACAAGTAGATTTATTTCAACTTATAAATACATGTTTCTAAAGTTTAAAATTTAAGAATACAAAGTGTGGACATGAAAGAATTGTAGTTTCTCATAACTTATGCTACTCCCGTATGTTTTACCATTACATATTCTTTCTCAGATTGGACTATGTAATGAGAGTTATGCAATTTGACCATTCACTATCACTAGTCTTAAAATTATCTTTACGTGATTGACCAATGACATCCATTATCAATAGACTCTGTTTACAAATTCTCTTAAAGAATATTCAGAGTGTAAAAGAAAAAAAATTTTTTTTAATATTTGCAAAGCCACAATTGGAAGATTAACATTTACTATAAAAGTCTGAGTTCGTAAATAATGTCCTTGTCAATACAAACAAACAGAAAAAAAAGCAACGAATTTGAAACTACTCACCTTCATTTTAACTACTCAAAGAATGAAACGGGCTACTGTTTTAAAATATGTAAAATTTTAAACTATCATAAAATTGTCCCAACTAGGAAAGCAAGTGGTATTGGTAAAGATGAATCTGAAATGAACGATATTACCCCAAACCTGGCTCTTGTTGATGAGAACTTAATGCTTGGAAGATTTCCAGGGAATTAGAAGTTGCCAAGACACTTTTCACATCAAGACCCATCTAATGCTATAAAATGTGTCATTCTATGCGGCAGAAAAAAATGAGATAATAGATGTCTAAGTTTTTTTTTTTTTTTTTAAATATTGTTGTATGCCTGTTGAGTCAATTCTGACCCATAGTGACCCTCTAAGTCACTTTTGGTTAGCAGCCAAGAGCTTAACCATTGCACCACCAGCCTTCCTTAAGCAGATTCCTGTAAACCGAATGATCTGATACACATTAATAAATATTAAAATGATATTTTAGACATTTACATCTTTGAGGCCATTTCGCCACCAAAGATTTTACTAAGGGCCACCTTCATGTTCCTGTTTCTCAAACTATAAATGACAGGATTCAGAGTAGGAGGTAACAAGGAGTATAACACAGACATAAAGAGGTTCACTGATGATGGGGATTCCGAGGCTGAACCTAAGTATGCAATAAATCCAGAAGAGAGAAACAAGGTCACCACAGTTAGGTGGGGCATGCAGGTGGACACAGTTTTGTACCTTCCTTGAGTGGATGGAATCCTTAAGACGGATGAGAAAATGTAAACATAGGAAACAACCATTAAAATGAAACATATAAAAGCAAAACAACAGCTAGCAATGATAAATGCATATTCTAAAATATGCTCCCCAGAAAAAGCAAGTGTAAGCAATGATGGAATATCACAGAAAAACTGATGAACTACGTTGGGACCACAGAAATTGACAGAGAATGTACCTGCTACATGAATGGATCCATAGCCACATCCACTGCGCCACGATGCAGCCACTATCTGCACACAGGCACCTCTATTCATAATGGTCTCATAATGCAGAGGATGGCAGATGGCAGCATAGCGGTCATAGGACATGACTGTAAGGAGGGCAAACTCTGTGCCCCCGAAAAAAATAACAAGAAAAACCTGTGAGGCACATCCTAGAAGGATATGGAACGGCTGTTAGTCAGAGAGTTCATGATGGACTTGGGAACAGTGACAGAGATATAGCATGTGTCAATTAAGGACAAATTTTTCAGGAAGAAGTACGTGGGGGCTTGGAGATGCCGGTAGATGGTGAGGGTAACAATGACGAGGGTCCCCATCAGTGCTGTCAGGTAAGTGAGGAAGAAGAGGGCTGCATACAGTTTCTGTAGCATCCAGGCATCAGGAAATCCCGTGAGCAAGAATTCTGTTATGTCGGCTCTTTTCTGAGGCATGCTGATCTTTGTCTGCAGAAACTTAAGAAAAGTGACATTTACTTCATTCACTTACATCCTCAGAACCTGCCACTTTTGTTGGTTCTCTAATTGATTCTACTGTGTCCTGAGGGCCATTTTAAGGTCATTAGAGTAGCCTCAGGGAGTTACATCTTACAAACTATAATTTTAAACTAATGCACAGTAAATTATAATAACATAGTGTTTAAGAGCAGGCTAGAATAATTTACCTTCTGGTTGCCTAGGGCAGTGAAATACGTCTTGCACATACAATGGGTTAGAATGGGATCACCGACGTTTTTACCAAGTTTTCACGTTAAGCAGATCGTGCATGGGCTCTTTAAAGACTGAATAGAATCCTAGAAGTATCTGCACATTCTATTCTGCCCAACAATTGTTCTTAAAGAGCACGTAGCTGCCATGGGTCTAAGAACCAAAATTAAAATATAATAACAGCTTATTTTCCTAAAAGGCAGTGAATATAATCAGGTAAAATGGATGTACTTATTTAGACATTTAAAGAGATAATGTGAGTGGGGAAATTTATAGTAGATGTTTATAGGCTTGGGAGAAATCCACTTACCTAATAGTAACGTACTTTCCCTAATTTCTGGTGTCCATTCTTTAAAATGCTGGGAAAGTGAAGGCTGAGAGTGAGGTTGACAGCACTTTCTCATACAGTAAGAAAGGCTGGATGAGGTGGGTCTCTTGTCCAACAAGAAGCACATTTCTGTTCAAATATTGCTATTGCTCAGGTTTCCTATGCATTTACTGAGTTACAGTCTTTTCTCCATTGGCACACATGGGTTTAAATGAGTCTTGTGTTTGTCCTGCATTTTTATAAGAAGTTACGATTGACTAATTAGAATGAGAGTTAACTGTATTAGTGAGGATTCCTGAGGGGGACGATCATTTCATGGAAGATGCTGTTATTATGGATGTGGAAGCTTTGTAGTGCAAAAATTTAGGTCTGTGGTTGGAGAGTTGGCTTACCCAGTAGGATTTCCTGTTATGAGACCCATGTCATCAACTGTGGAATAATTTGTTGTTGGGTTTCTTCCCTCAATAGACTGTGTAGAACTTTACACTTGGTGGAAAGTGAAAAACAAAATTTTTTTAAATGCATGAACTCATATCTGGACACAAGTGATCAGCTATGTCGCTGCCTTTAGTACCCATATTGATGTTATTTTTGTTTTTATTTATCACAAATATGTGTAAGTCCATCTGTCATACAAAATAATCGAGTTACCAGAAGATAAGAAACTTAAATTCCCTCTCTCAGCCTTCACTCCATTTTCCTTCCCTCTCTCAGCCTTCACTCCATTTTCCATTCTAAAATGTTTTATTGCATTTCTTTCAGTTTTCGGTCAATTTGTGACATATAACTGCAAAAAAAAGGTACATTTCAGCACAGATGAGATCTTTCCATGCTTTGCTCTATATGCTTATTTTTCATTTAACATATTTTTCAGAACATTTACCAATACTGTTACAAATATATTTAATCCTTGCTTTTTAATGTTTGCACATACTTCAGAATATGCATACATTTTTTCCTTTTTTAAAAATTTTTATGTGCTTTAAGTGAAAATCTACAAATCGTCAGTCTCTCACACGAAAACTTATATGCACCTTGCTACATATTCTCAATTACTCTCCCTGCAATGAAACATCCCACTCCCTCCCTCCACTCTCTCTTTTCATGTCCATTTCGCCAGCTTCTAACCTCGTCCACCCACTCACACCCCCTCCAAGGAGGAGATACTAACACAGTCTCAAGTGTCCACCTGATCCAAGAAGCTCACTTCTCACCAGCATCCCTCTCCAACCCATTGTCCAGTCCAATGCCTGTCTGAAGAGTTGGCTTTGGGAATGGTTCCAGTCCTGGGCCAACAGAAGCTCTGCAGGCCAGGACCACCAGGGTCCTTCTAGTCTCAGTCAGACCTTTAAGTCTGGTCTTTTTATGAGAATTTGGGGTCTGCATCCCACTGCTCTCCTGCTCCCTCGGGGGTTCTCTGTTGCATTCCCTGTCAAGACAGTCATCGGTAGTAGGTGGGCACCATCTAGTTCTTCTGGTCTCATGCTAATGTAGTCTGTGGTTTATGTGGCCCTTTCTATCTCTTGGGCTCATAATAACCTTGTGTCCTTGGTGTTTGTCATTCTACTTTGATCCGGGTGGGTAGAGACCAATTGATGCATCTTAGATGGCCGCTTGCTAGCATTTAAGACCCCAGACACCACACTTCAAGTTGGGATGTAGAATGTTTTCATAATAGAATTTACTTTGCCAATTGACTTAGAGTCCCCTTAAGCCATAGTCCCCAAACCCCCGCCCTTGCTCCGCTGACCTTTGAAGCATTCAGTTTATCCTGGAAACTTCTTTGCTTTTGGTCCAGTCCAGTTGAGCTGGCCTTCCCTGTATTGAGTATTGTCCTTTCCTTCACCTAAAGTAGTTCTTAACTACTAACTAATCAGTAAATAACAGTCTCCCATCCTCCCTCTCTCCCCCGTCTCGTAACCACAAAAGAATGTGTTCTTCTCCGTTTATACTACTTCTCAAGATCTTATAATAGTGGTCTTATACAATATTTGTCCTTTTGCATCTGACTAATTTCACTCAGCATAATGCCTTCCAGATTCCTCCACGTTATAAAATGTTTCACAGATTCATCACTGTTTTTTATCAATGTGTAGTATTCCATTGTGTGAATATACCATAATTTATTAATCCATTCATCCATTGATGGGCACCTTGGTTTGCATGCACCATTTTTTCATATTGCAAACAAACTGTGATGGTTCTAACATATATATTTTTATACATATGCACACCTAATTTCTTAAAATAAATTATATGAGAGTAATTAATTGATCAAATAGCTTTGAAATTTCTGTAAATGCCACCAATTAATCACCAAAACACATGGCAAATCTGTGCTCCTACCTACAGCATTCCATTTACACACATTCCTGCCTATACAGGAGATTTTTATTTATTCATTTTTCTTAAACTTACGGGCAAAACTATCTCACTGTTGATGCCATTCGCAGCTGTATTATTACCAGTGAATATAGGATTGGAGATAGACACATATTGTTGTTGGGGTTACAATATTTAGAAATGAAGTATATTTAATGTTAACATGATAAAGTAAGAGGTTAGGACAAAGGTGTACTGGAGTAAGAAAACAACATCCTATGGTAACTCAAATCAACAGGAAGAAATGAAGGTAATAAAAGTTAATTTAAAAAGCTAATATAAGAAACTCTCTGAATATATTCTTGCTCTTTTTTCTTCTCTCTGCTTTCTTAAAATCTATAAGATACAAAATAATAATTATAACAATGTACTGTTGGATTTATATATAGATACGATCTGTATATCACTAATACAAAAAAAGGGACAGAATAAAGCTGCATAGGAATAAAGTTTCTAAATTTCACTGAAATTAAGTTTGTATAAATTTAAAGTATATTCTACTAAGATATAATAAATATTGTCACCCATTGGTGTTAAAAACTCTCCATGAACAGGGAAACCTTCTTAACTCAATAAAGAATATCCACAAAACCCTATAGCTAACATCATACTTGATTAAGAGCTCCCCTGCTAATAAAATATTGACAGTTCAAAGCCATCCAGTGACTCTGTGGGAGAAAGACGTGGCAATCTGCTCCCATAAAGATTACATTCTAGAATATTCTATGGGGCAGTTCTACTCTATCACATAGGGTCCCTGTGATTCAAAATTGACTTGACGGCGACAAACAACAAAAATGACTTCATATTTGAAGGTGAGGGATTGCATGTTTTCCCTCTAAGTTCAGGAACAAAGCAAGTGTGACTCCCTCTCATCAATCCTATTCAACATTTTACTGGAAGTGATATGATGAGACAATAAAATGTATACAGATAGGAAAAGAAGGAAAAAAAAAAAAAACCTGGATTTATTTACAGATGCCATGCTTCATAGAAAATCCCAAAGACTCAACAAAAAAAATCCTGGAACTAATAACTGGTTACAGCAAGGTTGCAGGATACAAGATCAATATGCAAATGTCAATTAGTTTCTATATAACCAAAAAAAAAAAAAAAAAAACACCAAACCCATTGCTGTCGAGTTGACTCCAACTCATAGCAACCCTACAGGACAGAGCAGAACTGCCCCATAGAGTTTCCAAGGACAGCATGGTGGATTTGAACTGCTGACCTTTTGGTTAGCAGCCTGAGCTCTTAGCCACTATGCCACCAGGGTTTTCTTCTTTATAAAAACAGCACTGGTAAATTCAAATTGAAATTAATAGCACAATACCATTTACATTAGCACCAAAAAATGAAATATTTAAGTATAATTATAATAAAATATATACAGTATCTATACAAAGAAAACTACAAAACGTTAATGAAAGAAAGAAAGGCAGAAAAAATAAATGGAGATCAAAGTGCTCATTAATAGTAGTCGAGTTCCATCTAGTTCTTCTGGTCTCATGACAAATCAGGCAGTTGTTCATGGAGGCGGCCAGACATGTATCTGATGTTCTCTTTCAATTCATGACCCTCCTTCTTGCTCTGTTGCTCCAGTGAATGGAGACATCTTGAACGGCAACTTGCTAGCTTTTAAGATCCCAGTCACTACACAACAAATTAGGAGGTAGAAAATAGAAGTACTTAGAAACAATATTGGGCTAATTGATTGGAATATCACTCAAAACCATGACCCTAGGCCTCCAAACCAAGAAAACAAATCCTGTGAGGTGTTTGGTTGTGCACAAGCAGCCTCAACCACTGCCCACCCCTTCTGTTTTTGTAAACACAATATGTGTCAATTCAACATTTTTAAGGTGTACATTTTAGTGATATAAATTACATTAATCAATTGTACACACATTACCCTTAATTGATGTTGTTTCCCATCAACATAAATAAAAACTCAGTGCTTCCCAAAGAGTGGATCCCCTTCTCCCCTCTCTTTTACCCCCCAATAACTATGAATAAACTTCAATCTCTATGTATTTGCCTATTCCTTTCATTTCATATCAGTGAGATCTTACAATATTTGTCCTTTTATAATTGGCTTATTTCGGTCAGCATAATGTCTTCAAGGTTCACGCGTGTTGTAGTAAGTATCAGTAAATTGTTTCTCTTTCTGGCTTAGTAGTATTCCATGGCATGTATGTATCATATTTTGCTTAGCTATTTGCTGATGGACTTTTAGTTTGTTTCCACCTTTTGGCTATTGTGAATAGTGCTGCAATGAACATTGGTGTACATATGTCTGTTCACTTCTCAACCCTTAAGGCACTTGGGTATATACCTAGAAGTGGGATTGCTGGGCCATTCTATAGACAGATCCTGATCAAAATGGAGAGAGGAATGCAAAACAAAATTTCAAATTCTCAATGGTATCCAAAATTTCTGGAGCCATTGAGACTGGAAGAGCCCCTGAAATTATTGCCCTGAGATAATCTTTAAACTTGAAACCTTAAACCAAAACTATCCCTTGAAGTCTTCTTTGAACCAAAAATGAACTTATTTTAATTCATAAAGTGTGTCTGCTTTGAGAATTGTGCTCTTTTAAAGGAACATCCAAGTGAGATCAAATTGAGAACAGCAACTTGAAAGACTGAATGGGAAGCTTAGAGGGTAGGGAGTTTAAGGTAATGCTGGTGGAATAATGCAGAGAAGGATAGCGAGAATGGTAGCGTAACTTGAAGAATGTAATCAACGTCACTGACTTATACATGCAGAAATTACACATCAGCTAAGGATTGGTAAACACAAGTGGTATGTACATAAAATGGATTATTTAACAATAAATAAGAATGAAGTGCAGACACATGTTACAAGATGTATCAACCTTGAAATCATTATCTTGAGGGGAAATTGGCAAGATTGTTTGAAGGGTGTATGCTGTCCGAGAAGTAGAACTCAGATTTTGCATATCTTGCTAAGAGAAACCATACAAGACAAAATGTATAAACCAAGGAACAAAAAGCCGGGGCTAGAAAGTAATGCTAGACACTAAAACATGTGGAAAAGAAGAAAGGGGCTCGGGATAAGAAACTCTACTGAGCCTTTCTGAAAGAAGTAAATGAGTCACAAACCATGAAAGAAGGCATTAAAAAGTGATGAGTATGCAGAAAGTAAAAAGATAGCACCAGAAATAAAGTAGGGTCAAATGCTTGTTCATCTTTGAAAATTTTCCAAATCAAGAGCAAGGATGGAATAATTCATTTACGCTCTCTAAAAAGTAAAGAAATAATGGGCAAGCAATTGTTTTTCCCCAGATATGGCAAACATTGGTTATAATCAAAACTTGGATGGTAAAATTGTGTCAGTTGACTTTAAATTTGTCAAATAAAAACAAATTTGGAGTTATTTAAGGAGAGGCTTTATTCATAAAGAAAGACAATTGTGACAATGATCTGATCTCATAAATTTGCAAGTGACTCAAAATCAAACAGAAGAAGACTTCTATCATAAGATAAGGAGAAGCAAGCTGAGATTAGCAGGATTTTTTAAGGAGAAGCCTGACAAACAATGGGAAATGGCCAATGGAGTCTAAGAGAACAAGAGTTTCTCTGTGGCCTGGTGATTCCTAGAAGCTGATAAGGGGTGGGGGGAACACACTTCACTTTTTTAGTGCTGGGTGAGACTAGAAGCAAGCAGAGTTCAGGGGCCTGTGGAACGGAAAGAAGCCTGATTAAAGGCAAAGCAGTTAAGAAATGAGCAGTTGTGAACATTTGGTCAGATTCATAGATCATGAATTCTTGAATCATATCATTCCAACAAGGTTGAAATCCAAAAGAGATATCTCCAGTACCTTTATTACTATTACTGTAATCAAAGAACATTACTTTTCATTTACCCAAAGTCATTTCACATGCCCTATGTTTGGTATGTGGGGCCAACGGTGTGATGTTCTTGTGTGACTGGAAGCTTTGGCTTATGAAATGTTTGGAAATAAACTAATCTGTGAATCCCTGAGAGGTTTACTCTTATTCCAAATCAGAAGCAGTTCAGGCAGTAGAATCAGATAGAATCCACCAATTTCTAAGGCATGTGAAGCCTTGTAACTGACACCAAACAAGGCAGCGCGTTAGAAGTCTTACTTTGCATTAAGTGAAAGGGGATCTCATCACTGTGTATCTTGTCTCTCTCTGAGATACTGATAATGAATTTGCAATGGATTATGCCTTGTAACCACACTGGAATTTTTTTCAAGGTATGTAATCTCATCACAGAAAATTGGAATATTTAATCTGAGTAAAGAGACCAGACAACAGTAAGGAGTTGAATACAATATTAAGTTTTCACCTTTTGGTGTATTAAGGACTTTACATTAATATAGTGACAATAAGTCCCTTTTTTGAGTGATATATGTTCAGAGTGGAGCCCTGGTGGTGTAGCAGCTAAGAGCTCAGCTGTTAACCAAATGGCTGGCAGTTCAAATCCACCAGTCACTCTTTAGAAACCCTATGGGGCAGGTGTACTCTCTCCTGTAGGGTCTCTATGAGTCGGAATCAACTCCACAGCACCTGATAACAACAACAAAAAAATTAACAAAAGCATGTTCAAAATAGGAGCTCTGGTTGCATGGTGGTTAGGTGCTTGCCTGTTAACCAAAAGGTCAACAGTTTGAACCCACCAGCCACTCCTCAGCACAGAGACGTGGCAATGGACTTCCATAAAGATTACAGCCTTGGAAACCCGATGGGGCAGTATTACTCTGTCCTATATAGTCACTATGAGTAAAAATCAATTTCATGTTATGTTCAAAATTGGAAGACCAACCAGATGTCCCAGAATGACACCCAGAACAGCTGTGGTAATAAGGGAGAACAACCTCATGAATGTAAGAACAAGACAGCATGATACAAAAATGGTTGTTCCTCCCAAGAGGTGGACAGCTGTGGCCCTGGTGTCCAGTGTGAACCCTCCAGTCCATGGACAGATGGCTGTGAAATACTGGTGGGGAGGAAGCACTTAAATTTTGTCTTGTGTTACAACGAGGAGGGGTTACTTCTTAATAATAAGTGTGGGAACTTGTTTCATGCCCTATTCACTTTTCCCTAGAACCAAACCATTTGATGTCCAGTCAGCTCTGACTCATGGCGATCCCATGTGTGTCAGAGTCAAACTGTGCTCTGTAGAACTTTCAATGGCTGTGATGTTTCAGAAGTAGATCATCAGGCCATTCTTATGAGATGCCTCTGGGTGGATTGAACCTCCAATCTTCCTGTTAGCATTCAAGAATATTAACAATTTTCACCATCCAGGATGAAATACCTGATAAGTGATAGCACTGGGAAAGTGCTTGATTTTGTATAGCTGATGTATTAGAAAAGCTGTTAGTGCTTTTTCTCTCTCTCTCTCTCCATAGTAACCCTCAGTCTATTTGTGCTCTAAACCCAATTATAACTAACCATTTTCCAATATCTATGTTACTGTGTGGGTTAGTTCGGAGACAGTACTGACCCAACAGTTCACATGTCATAGCCCTGCCCTCCGCTTTGTACTTTATCAGGGGCATTTTTTCCTCTTGTTGATGTGATTTCTGAAGTGATCTCCAAATATGTTTTGAATCCTGGAGATGAAAAGGGATTTTACTTATAATGTCCCTAAAACCTCAAATACTCTTTGTTACACAATTTCCATGGCCATATTTTCAGCCTCATCCCACCACCTGTGAACATCCTCCATGAACTTCTTTCCACTAACAATGAATTATATGATGCTTATCTGCATTGGCTGTTTACATTGATAATGTGTCGTCATTATATATTGCAAATATTTTCTAGTAAGTCATATGTTCTTTCACCTTGTTTATATTTTAAATGAATACTTTTATTCATATGATGTGAATTTATAATCTGTTTTTTTATTTACTTAATTTTTTCTAGGAAGTTATCCTATATCATAAAATGAGAAAATATCATTCTAAGTCTCCTTCCCCTTGTATTTTAACTTAATTTACCGCATTTCAGTTTTCAATTGTCCTAAATTTTATGAGATTCTAATAGAATGAAGTATCTTCCAATCTTCTCTAATAGTCAAGCTATTTATCCTAGTGTCATTAATTTATGAGTAGTCATTTATTTTCCCAATAAAATGTGATTTTATTTTTTTATCTATGAGATTCTGTGTGGGAGAATAATTACTTTCTGCTGTTCAGAGCTGTTCCTTTTTGTTTCATGTTCCAGTTGAAATTCAGTACCACAGGATCAAATTTATATTTGTTATCAACTTCAACTGCATCAAACATATACAATGGGAAATTATTATTTTCCCTAAAGTATTCAAAGTGTCATTTTAATATCTTCAGCAGATTTTGTAGTTCTATTCATAAAGTCTCCATGTTTTCATGTAATAAACACTTAAATTTTTATTCAGAAGTGCCACAATTCCTTTTGTTTGGTTTGCTGCTGTAGCAACTATTTCGGGAAAACATGAAAAGAGAAATTGATAGCCCAATTAATTCAGAAACAGAAAGAGTCAGCCTGTAAAATTATTACTTATCCCTCAACTACCAGTAAAACTATACTGAGTAGACCAAGAAGCATACTCTGTCAGAGATTTGCATGGGAAATGTCATTCCTGAAACTTAAAAACCCTGCCACCTTCAAAGGATTTGTTATATACACCTTTTAGTGATGTAAGGAAGCCAATAGAAAGTAAATTAAAACCACCCAGAATATTTGAAATCACTAGCATATACAGGTCCCAAATGATATCCTGTTTATTTCCACAACTGCAGTGCATAAACACACCCCAGTGACTAAGTTAGTAAAACCATTTTGCTCAGTGGAATCGACCCCAGGCAGCAAGATAACATCAAAGAACACGAGTGAGGAAGTTACCCAGAGACCCTACTTAAAGTGTCTAAGAGATTAAAGAAACACAGGAAAAAAGAAAAAAAAAAAAAGGAAGGGATGAATCTTTAACCAGGACATTTGTATGAAAACAAGCATTTAAAAAAAAAAAAAGGAGGTAAAGTGAGCACCAATAAATAAATACTGTATTCATGGAGTTAAACATACAGCTCATGGTGTGAAAAAGAAAAAACTGGTTATGTAGAAGCAAGATCAGAAACTATTACAGAAAATTTAATACAACACTTAAAGCCACATGAGTTGTTTTGTTTATTTGTTTAAAGAATCTCCAAGATATGGAAGTGAGAAAGTAAAATTCCAGCATTTATCTATCAGTAGCGCCCAAGAGAAGGGGGAGGGGGGATACTGTCTACGAAGCAAGAACGACTTTCCTGTGTAGAAATGAAATAACTTTCTATCTGGTCCCTCAAATGCTCACTGTTGTCTCACAGTCTGTCCTCAGGAACTGCGCTGCTTAGAAGCATCCCCTGTCTTAACACGTTCCAGTAAAACAGATGTCTAAGGTTATTAAATTAGGCTCATTAGAACCAGTGGCTACTTCCCCTCCACTATGTGTGCTCAAGCACCACTGTTGTCTTCATTCTTCCTGGAATACAGTGCACAAGTTGTTGCTTTTCTTAACCCTGAATAGATTATAGAGTATTATAATGCCATCACGTGAAGCATGAAGGAACATTAGTCCAAATCAGCTCAATAAATTAGATTGTACTGGGGTGGGGAGGGGGTCTACTGACATCCTATGATGTAACAGGAAATTATTACTGACCATGCCATAAGCTTTTAATTTAGATGGTCAATCTGACAGAGAATAGGATTTTTGTTTGGTTGGTTTTTGTGAGCTATGAAGAAATGCCTGGCAAGC
This sequence comes from Elephas maximus indicus, assembly GCF_024166365.1. Lineage (NCBI taxonomy): Eukaryota > Metazoa > Chordata > Mammalia > Proboscidea > Elephantidae > Elephas > Elephas maximus. The sequence continues at coordinate 134,160,090 of NC_064826.1, forward strand.
TACTTCCAAAAATTAGCCAGTGAAAACTCAATGGATCACAACAGTTCAATCCACAACCCATCATGGGGATGGTGCAGGACCAGGCAGCCTTTTTTTCTGTTGTGCATGGGGTCACCCTGAGCTGCAGGCCAACTCCATGGCAGGTAACATCAACAACAACAGGCAAACAATTACACATACACACCACACACACACCCTGTTATAGTCATATTCTAATAAAAATGTAATTAACTGTATTCTTATATAATCAAATAAGGTAGAACAGACTATGTTTTTACTGAATTCTAAGTCAAATCAGAGCACTTAGCTAGTGTCTTGGACTCGATTGTGCAAGACAGCAGCCACAGCACACGTATAGCCGCTGAACACTTGAAATGTGGGTAGTACAAACTGAGATGTGCTCCAAGGTAAAATACACACCAGATGAAAGAATTAGTATGAAAAATATATAAAATGTCTCGTAAATATGTATGCATTGCTTGCTAAAATATTTTATTTATATTTGTTTAAATCAATAAATTAATAAAGGTTGGCTTCACTTTTTTTTTTTTTTAAACTAGCTACTAAAAACCTAAAAAAAACACCCATGTGGTCGAGTTGATTACGACTCCTAGCAACCCTATAGGATGGAGTAGAACTGCACCATAACATTTCCAAGGCTGTAAGTCTTCGCAGAAGCAGACTGTCACATCTTTCTCCTGCATAGGTCAGATCCTCTGACCTTTCAGTTAGCAGCCCAGTGCTTTCACCACTGTGCCAACCACCAGGGCTTCTAGCTAGCAACCAGAAAATTTAAAATTACAAATGTGTTTTGGGTTATATGTCTATTGGTCAGTGCTGATCTTGTGTAAAAATGAATTATGAGAGTGTTCATTTCCTTAAAAGGCCAGTTATTTTTCACATATACATTTTTATAATATTGGAGAAAATAAAGTTAATTTTATTCAATAAGAAAAATTAATATCTACTATTTTAATAAAAATATCACCTGGTATTACTCTATAACAAATAATTAGCAATATAATTAATTTCTTAAAAACAGATAGTTATACAATGCAAGCAAAGTTGAGAAAATTGAAGGAGTAGATAGCCACCAATGGAACAGTCAGAGATCTTGGCTGTGTTTGGGGAAAGAATATACTCTAGAGAAAGAACACAGTCCACTTTTGAGAACTCAGTTCAGATGGCTAAGGCAGACCAAGAAAGGTGCCATCTATCCTATTTCAGCTTCATCAAAAGCAGGGCAAGAGAGTGGATATAGTGAGAGAAAGAAAAGGTAAGTAAATAGAGAAATAGAAGAAAAAAGAGTTTCGTACTTCGTGAAACTGTTTATGAGGTAAGAGGAACACTTAGGTGGTGCAAATTGTTAAGCATTCCACTGCTAACCAAAAGGTTGGAGGTTCAAGTTCACCTAGAGGCACCTGAGAAGAAAGGCCTGGTAATCTTCTTCTGAAAAATTATCCTTTGAAAATCGTACAGAGCACACTTCTACTCTGACACACATGCAGTCAACTTGAGCCGGAATTGACATTATGGTAACTGTTATTTATTGGTTGATTTTAATCATCATCCTCTGGATTATGACTGATCTGTGGTTATAGCTGTTGCTGCTGTGTGCCTTGGAGTTGACTGCAACTCATAGCTACCTGACCCAACATAGCAGAACTGTCCCAAGAGTTTTCTAGACTATAATCTTTACAGGATCAGATCTCCAGGTTTTCCTCTCCAGGAACAGTTGGTGGTTTCAAACCTCTGACCTTCCAGTTAGAAGCCAAGTGCTTAACCATTGCACCACGAGGGATCCTTATAAATGTAGCTACATAACTACTTTTATAACTTGTAAATGTATTTGTTTTGTATATAATAATTCCAGAAACTCAAATGGGTGAAATTATTATTTATTTTTAAATTCTAAAATAAGAAAAATTATGATGATAACAAAAATGTGTAGATGAGATACCATCTCACCCCAGCATTACTGGCACTAATCAAAAAACCATGAAACAACAAATGTTGAAGAGGCTGCTGGGAGATTGGAACTCTTATGCACTGCTGGTGGGAATGCAAAATGATACAGTCATTTTGGAAGACAATATAGCTCTTCCTTAGGAAGCTAGAAATAGAAATACCATATGTTCCAGCAATCCCACTCCTAGGAATATATCCTAGAGAAATAAGAATCATCACACGGACAGACATACGCACACCCATGTTCATTGCAGCATTTTTCACAATAGCAAAAAGATGGAAACAACCTAGATGCCCATCAACAAATGAATGGATAAACAAATTGTGGTACATACACACAATGGAGTGTTACACACTGATAAAGCATAACGATGAATCTGTGAAGCATCTCATAACATGGGTGAATTATGCTGAGTGAAATAAGTCAATGACAAAAAGACAAATATTGTATGAAACCACTACTGTAAAAACTCATGAAAAGGTTTACACACAAAAAGAAACAATCCTTGATGGTTACAAGGGAGAGGAAATGTGGGGATAGAAAAACACTAAATAGACAGTAGGTAAGTTCTAACTTTGGTACAGGGTAAGACAGTACACAATACTAGGGAAGCCAGCACAACTTGTACAAGGCAAGGTCACGGTAGCTCCACAGATACATTCAAACTCCCCAAGGGACCAAATTGCTAGGCTGAGGACAGTGGGGACCATGGTTTTAGCAAACATCTAGCTCAACTGGCGTAACATAGTTTATAAAGAAAATGCTCTACATTCTACTTTGGTGAGTAGCGTCTGGGGTTTTAAAAGCCTGTGAGTGGCCATGTAGGATACTCCACTGGTCACACCCCTTTGAGGGGCAAGGGAGAATGAAGAAGACTAAAGATACAAGTGAAAGATTAGTCCAAAGGACTAATGGACCACAACTGTCACGGCCTCCACCAGAAAGGTCCAGTACAACGAGGCGTTGCCCCGCTACTACCACTGACTGCTCTGACGGGGATCACAATACAGGGTCCCAGACAGAGCTGGGGAAAAATGTAGAACAAAATTCTAATTCAAAAAGAAAGACCAGACTTGCTGGCCTGACAGAGGCTGGAGAAACCCTGAGAGTATGGCCCCTGTGCATGCTATCAGCTCAGTAATGAAGTCACTCCTGAGGTTCACCATTCAGCGAAAGATTGGACAGGACCGTAAAACAAAATAAGAGCAAAGGGGCGCACCAGCCCAGAGGCAAGGACTAGAAGGCAAGAGGGGACAGGAAAGCTGGTAATACAGAACTTAAGTTTGAGGAGGGAGAGTGTTGACATGTCATGGGGTAGTTAACCAATGTCATAAAACAGTATGTGTATTCACTGTTTAATGAGAAGCTAGTGTGTTCTGTAAATTTTCATCTAAAGTACAATAAAAAAAAGTTAAAAAAAAAAGAAAAATGTGTAGAATAGTAAGACAGCCAAAGGATTCTCTTTACTCCTGTTTTCTACCGCTATTATAAAGTTGTAAAATCCAGTGACAGAAAATTGGACGTAATAGGTTAACTTTGAAGAAATAATGTATGATAATGTAAAGAGGCAGCATCTGACAATGGCAACAAAGGAGATGAAACCACCAGAATAACCTCAAAGTCTGGATTATTCACTGCATTGTGTGTTTCTAGACACTCCACAACCTTCCAAGAAAAGAATACAAAAATCAGTGGGTCTGATTTCGATTACAGAATATACAGTCTAGTGTAGCTGTGACAAGATAAATGGAAGATACAGTAATGGTAACATACCCATTTGCCTTTATTAAGTGTCCATGCCATATATATACATATGTTGTTGTTGTTAGGAGCTGTAGAGTCAGTTCCGACCCTATAGGACAGAATAGAACTGCCCCATAAGGTTTCCAAGCAGCAGCTGGTGGATTTGAACTGCTCAGCTTTTGGTTAGCAGCTGAACTCTTAACCACTACGCCACCAGGGCTCCTATATATCTCTATATATCTCTATCTATCATAGTTGCTTGGCAAAGCTCCAAACAGTTTCGTCTACAGTGGATGCTACACAAAGAACTGCTATTTATAGGTGTTTCACCTCTTTCTCCAGTTCCTTTCAACTCACTCTTTCAAAACATTTGGTCCAAATTAAATGTCAAAGTGATAAAAGAAATATTTTAAATAAATGTAATGCTGAAAAGTAAAGTGAGAAAATATCACTAGAAATTGTAAGTGACAAGGCTGTTGAAGTCAATATGGAGGAGAATTTTTAAACTTGAAGATATTTAATGTGTTCCAAAGACATAGATGGCCAAAATACATTTTAAAAACTTCTTTTGACTTAAGAGAAAATGCATGCCAATATTTTAAAGATAGCAGAATACTTACACCTTTAGCAACATTTTATCACCCAGTAATTTGCCTAGGGCTGCCTTCATATCCCTATTCCTCAGGCTATATATGACAGGATTCCGGCTGGGAGGTAACACAGAGTATAACACAGACATGAAAAGATTCAGTGATGATGCAGGTTTATAATTGGTGCCTAAACATGTAACAATGCCTGAAAAGAGGAACAAGGCCATCACAGTGAGGTGGGGCATGCAGGTGGAGACAGTTTTGAACCTGCCTTGAGCAGATGGAATCCTTAAGACAGCTGAGAAAATGTGAACATAAGAGGCAATCATGAAAAGGAAGCATAAAAAGGCAAAAGAAAAGCTGGCAATTATAAATGCATAGTCTAGAATTTGCTCCCCAGGACAAGCAAGTGTAAGCAGTGATGGAATGTCACAGAAGAACTGGTGCACTATGTTGGGCCCACAGAATTTGACAGAGAATGTACCTGCTACATGGATGGATCCATAGACAAATCCGCTGAGCCATGACACAGTCACCATCTGCACACAGGAGCCTCTATTCATAATGGTCTCATAGCGCAAAGGATGGCAGATGGCAGCATAGCGGTCGTAGGACATGACTACAAGGAGGGCATACTCCGTACTCCCAAAAAAAAGAAAAAGAAAAATTTGTGAGGCACATCCTAGGAAGGAGATAGAATGACTCTTAGAGAGTTCATGATGGACTTGGGGACTGTGACAGAGATGAAGCCGATATCAATCAAGGACATATTCTTCAGGAAGAAATACATAAGGGCATGCAGATGCAGATCAATGGTGGTGAGGGTGACAATGAGGAGGTTGCCTGTCAATGCTGTCAGGTAAATGAGGAAGAAGAGGGCTGCATACAGTCTCTGTAGCATCCAGTCATCAGGGAATCCCATGAGCAAGAATTCCATTATGAAGGTTATGTTGGCTAGTTTCTCAGGCATGCTGATTCTTGTCTGTGGAAATAAAGATAACACCGATAACTAGTTCACTCAGATATGAACTCAGTAGTCTGAATCTTCTGGTTATATTAACAAGCAAAGGGTGGAGCAAACACCTTTAACATGGCTTGATTCTGTTTGGAGTGAAGCTTATCAGAAGAGTCTCAGGAAAATAGCATACAGTACAGCTCCACTTCCTTAACGGTAATGGAAGCAGTTAACGCACTGGGCTGCTATCCAAAAGGCTGGTGGTTTGAGTACATCGAAATTTGTCTCAGAAGAGACCCAATAATTTACTTGCAATAAATTAGCCATTGAAAACCCTATGGAGAATAGTTGTACCCTGACACAGATGGGGTTGCCATGAATATGAATGGATTTGAGTGCAACTGTATTTTTTTTTTCTTGTGATATTAGAGAGAGCAAATTGAAATATGACTGGCATTAAAGGCAGTTAAGAAAAAGGCAGAGGATGCAACAAAGTGCATCTGTCCAGGAAGCAAGAAAAAGTTATATTGCCTCCCATGCCTTAGGAGATTACTATGCAGGTGTAGGGGTTTGAGCCCTGGTAGAGCAGTGGTTAAGTGCTCTGCTACTAAATGAAAGCTTCATCCGAAAGGTTGGTGGTTCTAACCCACCAGCTGTTCCACAGGAGAAAGATGTGGTAGCCTGCTTCCCTTGGAAACTCTATGAGGCAGATCTACTCTGTCTTACACGGCTGCTATGAGTCAGAATTGACTAGATGGCAACGGATTTGGTTTTAAGCTTATGGGGGTTAGGATATATTCTACATTTAAAGCTATTAACACAGCCTTTCTCTTTTCTACTGACTGCTTCCAGGAGTCATTTGATAAACACTGCTCTTGACCTTGGTGAAAATGAAATAAAATATACCCACTGCCATCGAGTCGATTCCACCTCATAGTGACCCTATAGGACAGAGTAGAACTGCCCCATAGAGTTTCCAAGGAGTGCCTAGCAGATTCGAACAGCCACCTCTTGGTTAGCAGCTGAGCTCTTAACCACTACGCCACCAGAGCTTCTGAAAATAAAATATAGTAGAATAAAAAGAAAAGCATGGGTTTGTGAATGGTGGTTAAAAATAATACAAAGAAGGTCCTAGGTAGAATAGGGTAGAGGCCTACCTTAGTGTCACAGTGGGATGGTGTCTTTTCTAGTTGACGTCAAGTAGAAGAGTTTTTAGTAAAGTTTAGGATGTCCACACTGTCACTTCTTACCTATTTACTAGAGAGTAGAGAGTAACTGCTGCTGTGATGGAAGGTCTCCTCTCTCCTTGTAAACTACAGCCATGACAGTGGTCTTGCCTGAGACAATACAACAGCTTTTTCAACATCCACTACTTCCTCATTCTCACTTTTACAAAAGTATCTTTTTTTTTTTTTTTTAATTTTCTCCCTTGCCCCTCCAGCTTTCATTTAAACAAAACACCTAGAAACTAATTGGGTAGATAATAGTCTTATCAATTAGCACAGGTTTCTTCTATGGATACAGATGACAATGTTAAATTTCCTCTTTCTGAAGACATCAGAAGAAAAGAGTTACATAAATTTATCAAAATATAACAAATTTATCAATATTCACAGAGATTTCTCTTCCCCTTGGTTAGAACTGGCAGTCAGGCATGAAGTGGAAAGACCCCAACAGGCACAGTAGGAGTAGGATGGGGCACATTTCCCTCTTCCATCCCTCCACTGAATGTGTTCTTATACATGTGGAAGCAAAGGGCCATGCTGTGTCTGCCCTCAGTGGACACCTTCATTCTGGAACGGCGGGGTATTCCACGACCAAGGCTGCTTAATTATCTCACCAGTCCTATGTGTCTTCTGAGTTTCATATGAGGTCACCATGGTATAATTGGGGTGAGGCTTAGGCTCCGAGGTCCATGAACACCAGGATTTAGGACCACACAGAAGGGTAATTCAAATGCCCCTAGGGGTTTTCTGTGATGAGAATATACCACAACTGTATGAATACGTTCATTTTGTTTCTTTCTGCTCATTAATGTGTTACAACACTAACTTTTTAGTAGAAAATAGGATAGTTGAATCCAAGTATTGAAATTTATATTCAGGAATACTTATTAGGTCCAAATATTGTTTTGTTTTATTGTTGCTTAGCTTTGCTTTTTTTTTGGTCATTTTAACACTAGTATCTATGAAAATATTACTTGTGCAAAATAAAGCAATGTAGGAAAAAATTAATGTGAAACGTGCCTGGAGAGGCTCATTCACAAATTTCTTCCCAGGAAGAACTAGAGTTGCACGTTTGGGAATGTTTCCTTCAAAAATCTTCCTATTACTTGCCATACATATTTATAAAAATACATCTTTTGACATTCATCATGTGTGGTTCAGAGATTCAGTTTTCACACACAGCAATATTCTTCATGGCTTTGTGTTTTTATCTATTTTTTGCTATGGTTGGGTGCCCTCAAGTTGATTCTGATTCAGTGACCCTGTGCAACAGAGTAAAACTGTACCAGTAGGGTTGTCTTGGCTGTAATCCTTACCGAAGCAGATGGCAGAGTCTCTCTTCTGTAGAGTGGCTGGGTGGATTTGAACCACCAACTTTTTGGTTAGCAGCCTAGCACTTAACCGTTATGCCAGCAGTTCTCCTTATTATTCCATGGCATTGGTATTCAGTATTTGAAAATCCTGTCTTCTCTTTACAAGCAAACTTTTGATTAACGTAATTATAATTACATTCTCTGTGCGCATGTTTATTTGGTTGTTTAGGTATTTCTTGCAGTTTAATTGATATAGCACACTTTGATAATTTATTAATAATTGATGGATTGTATATGTTTATTCTTCCCAAACCATTTGCAAAGATATACTCTTACCAAGTCTTTAAGTGTTTTCAATTAACTCATATCTATCACAACAAAACATTTTAATGTACATTTGGTATTTTTGAAATCCACTACTAAAAACGAAATCACATAATTATTCCAAATTGCACCCTCCAACTATAACAGGATTTAGGATATTATTTTTGGCTAACAGCGTTTATAAATTATATATGTGAGTGTGTGTGTATATGCACACACATATATATTTCATTTTTTATTGTTGTTGAGAGTATACACAGCAAACCATACACCAATTCAACAATTTCTACACATACAATTCAGTGGCGTTGATGTCATTCTTCAATTTGTGTAATTATCTTACTCTCCTTCTCTGAATTTTTCTTCTTTCAATAACGTGAATTCACTGCCCCGTAAGCTTCCTATCTGATGTTTCGAGTTTTTGTAGTCAATTTGATCCTATATAGACAGTATTTCAAAAGAGCATGATGTTCAAAGCAAACAGTTTTTACTAAGTAAGTTAACCTATTGTTCAGTTTAAATAAAACTTCAGAGGATACATTGGTTGACAATTTAAAGATTGTCTCAGGGAAACAGTTTCAGAATTTCAACCATCCTCAATACCCCTAGAAAATCTGGTTTGCATGAGAATTTGGATTTCTATTCTGCATTCCCCCCCTTTTGGTAAGAACTCTTCCACAGAATCCTGGATCAAAATATTCAGTAATGGGAGCCAGGTACCATCCAATTCTTCTAGTCTCATGGCAAAGGAAGCATTTGTTCATGGAAGTAATTAGGCACACATTCCATTTCCTCCTCCTATTCCTGGCTCTCCCTCTTTTTCTGCTGCTCCAGGTGAATAGACCAATTGTAACTTGGCTAGCCACTTGCAAGCTTTTGAGACCCTGGCATTTGTCTTTTTGTTGAATTGTATAAATATATATCTATGCATATTTATATGTACACACATTCCATATATAGATCTAGTTCTGGATCTGCATCTAGGTATGTAGACAGATAGATATAGAGATACAGTAAAACCTGCCAAAGCAAGAACCTGTGTAAGGCAGAAATATGTCAGAGAAGGAAAACTCAAATATTTTCCACTAAAACAAGCAATAAAAAAGTAGTAAGACTACACCCCATCAAAGTTGTAAAACTTTCAAGACCCGGGAAAATAAGGAAGTTCCATTGAGTTCCAGCTCTCACGAGTTTCACTGTACATTCAAATCAGACCAGTTGCCATTGACGCGATCCTGATTCCCGGCGACCCATGTGTGTCAGAGCAGAACTATGCTCCTTGGGGTTTTCAATGGCTGACTTTTCAAAAGAAGATCACCAGGCCCTTCTTCCTTGGCACCTCTGGATGGACTTCCAATTAGTAACCAAGTCTGTAAGCATTTGCATCACCCAGGGACTATATATATATATACATATATACACATGTCTATATATATATACACATAGAAGACCCTCAACGAGGTAGATTGACACAGTGGCTGCAACAATGAGCTCAAGCATAACAATGATTGTAAGGATGGTGCAGGACTGGGCAGTGTTTCGTTCTGTTGTACACAGGGTCGCTAGGAGTCAGAACCGACTCGACAGCACCTAACATATATACACATGTGTATTGCTATGAGTTGGAATCAACTCGACAGCACTGGGTTTGGGTTTTATATATACAAAACATATAGACACTTCTATATATACATGTCTGGCGCCGTAGTTAAGAGCTATGACTTCTAACCAAAAAAAGGTCAGCAGTCCCAACTCACCAGCTGCTCCCTTGAAACCCTGTGGGGCAGATCTATTCTGTTATATAGGGTCCCTATGTGTTGGAATCGACTTGTCGGCAACAGGTTTGGTTTGGTTTATATATACACAGAGGAGTCCTGGTGACACTGTGGTTAAGCACTTGGCTGCTAACCAAAAGGTCAGCAGTTAGAACCTACCAGCTGTTCTGTGTGAGGAAGATGTGGCAGTCTACTTCTGTAACGATTTACAGCGTTGGATACCCTATGGGGAAGTTCTACTCTATACTATAGGGTTGCTATGAGTCGTAATTGACTGGATGGCAATGGGTTTGTTTTATATATATATAAAACTAGACAAATAGACACAAGTTTATTTGTGTACATGTCTGTGTATATACATGCAAGGAGCCTTGGTGGTGCGATGGTTAAACACTTGGCTGCTAATTGACAGTTTAGAGATTTGGACCCACCAGGAGAAAGACCTGGTGACCTGCTTCTGTAAACAGTACAGCCATGAAAACCCTATGGAGCAGTTCTATTCTGTTTCACGGAGTCACTATGAGTCAGAATCAACTCAGCAGCACCTAACAACAACAACACATATACATGCATACATGCATATACCATATATTCAGTCAATGTTTAGAATATTTTATCTAGATTTGGTATATATTTGTGATTTAATTTTTGTGTACACACATGTTAAAAGAGAAAAAAAATATCGTCATGACATTCAGTGTAGAAAAGGCAATGAAAAAGTCCAACACCTTTTAATAATACAATGTCAACAAAACAACAATAACCAACTTTTCTACAAATGATTGAATGTATTAAGGTGATGGAACGTAATAGCTATACGAAAAGGGCAGTGGCAGGTAAATTGAGCAGCATTAGGCTCCAGCTTCTGCCTGATGGACATTTTCCCCTTTTCTTCTTTATCCCAGATCCTCAGTAAACAGCAGTGATCTTTCTCCTGAGTTTCTGAGTCTGTGGTCTTATTTCTGTCATATGCGTAACCTTGGGTGGCTGTGGAGCAAATGGCACCCGAGAACAGCAAACAGCAGGAGGGAGGAGGGGGCTCCGGGATGTGAACTGAGAGCACATATGGAGAGGCCCTCACTCTCTTTATTTTCATGCATTCCTCCTCCCCTCACCACCACTGCTCATTTTGTCTGTTCCATCCCTTGACTGTCTGTGTTCTTATATGTGTTACTACTTTTACTGTTTGATTATATATTTTTACAATTATAAAAATAAAAGTAATAGAGAAAAAAAAAACATATTTCTTCTAGACTCGAAGGAGCCCTGGTTCCAAAGTGCTAAGCACTTGGCTGCTAACCAAAAGGTCAACGGTTCGATCCTATCAGTCACTCCGTGGGAGAAAGATGTGGCAGATTGTTTCCATAAGACTTACAGCTTTGGAAACCCAATGGGGCAGTTCTGTGCTGTGCTACAGGGTTGCTATGAGTCAGAATTAACTCAATGGCAATGAGTTTGGTTTTGGATCCTAGGCTCTATATCCTAAGATAGCTAAATGAACTGCTAGCCAGCAAGGTTAAAAATACATATATATATTTGGACTACTTCTAAATTTCTACTAATTTGTGTGTGATGTAAATTAGGTATGTCTTCATGAATTCTAAATGTTAGAGTTATGAGTAAGTCCTAAAAAAAGCCTGGAGGCAGATATTTAATCAATATGAAGAAAGCATTTTAGAAAGTTATATTTGATTCTTAAAATTAATTTGCATTTTTATATATGAATGCATATCATATAGAAAAGTCACTGGGAAACTAAAAAGTGAAAATATTTCATCTGATATAATGTGATTATGTTTAATGTATAAATATTTCACGCAAAATTGTAAGAAAAACTAACTTTCAAAGAAAAAAATAGAAAAAGAACCTGAACATAAAATGTATAAATAAAACCATACAAATGAAATGTACAAATGAAAAATATTTAAATTCAAAAATAATGTCATAATACATTGGCAATTTTCATGTATGAAAATAAAAAAAAATCAAAATTGGTGATTTTAAAGCTGGTTGAACAGCATGAGACAGATACCCTCGTACCCTGTTGGTAGTGTGCAAATTGCTGTGAGACCCCTGAAACTATTGCCCTAAGATAGTCTTTAAACCTTAAACCAAAAATATCCCTTTAAGATCACAATAGAGGGTCCAGGACAGAGCTGGAGAAAAATGTAGAACAAAATTCTAGCTCAAAAAGAAACACCAGACTTGCTGGCCTGACAGAGACTGGAGAAATTCTAAGAGTATGGCCCCCGGACAGCTTTTAGCTCAATTCAGCCAAAGATTGGACAGGCCCATAAAACCAAATGAGCCTAAAGAGCACACCAGCCCAGGAGCAAGGACTAGAAGGCAGGAGGGAACAAGAAAGCTGGTAATAGGCAACCTAAGGTTGAGAAGAGAGAATGTTGACATGTCATGGGGTTGGTAACCAATGTCATAAAACAATATGTGTACTAAAAAAAAAAAAAAATCTTCTTAAAATAAAATGATAGTTTAATTTAACTAGTAAAGAAAACCTGCCTTGAACATTATGTCCTTTCAAGATCTATCTATATGGGATCAAACTGACAACACCAACTGGAAAGATTAGATAGGAACATTAGGAGGCAGTGAGTGTGTGTGTCTGTGGGAGGAACAACACAAAAAATGGTGGCGAGAATAGATGCGCAACTTGATGACTGTAATCAATATCACTGAGCTTTACATGTAGAAACTTGGTGGTGCATATTTTTACTGTGTATGTTCTCAACAACAAACAAAACAATAAAATCAACTATTAAAAAAGATACCATGGATATTTTCATAACAAAGGAACCATATTAGTAATTGTTATTGTTTGTACAGATGGATCAGAATTTATTAGCCAATCCCATATTGATGAGCATCAAGTTGTTTTCAATATTGTGCTATAATAAGCATTTTTTTGAAATTGGCTTTATTAAGGTATAATTAGTATGTCATAAAATCCACCCATTTTAAGTGTATAATTTGACGAGTTTTAGAAATATTCTTACACATTTAAAAAAAAGAAAATTGACATGAGGCTCTAGGAGTCACTTTTTCCACATGTAACAGAACATTTAAATAAATAATTAACATCCTTTGATCTGGATGTTCTATTTTAGGTATCAGTTCTAATTATAATCATACATATAAACAAAGGTATACATTAATGAGTTAACTGAATACTTATTTATAAGGGCAATTACCTACAATCTATATTTATAAGAATAGCTTAAGAGCTATAACAATTTAATATATCTTTAGAATACAATATATAAAGTGAGTATATCCTCTATTTCAGAGAACTATGTTGATATATAATGTTACATATATGGGTTAAAATGTAGGTTAACTTAATTACATGATTTTCTGTAGTTTGGTATTTTAGTTAATGTTGTTTATATTACTATTCCAGAAGAACCCAGTGCCCTCGAGTAGATTCCAACTCATAGCGACCCTACAGGACAGAGTAGAACTGCCCCATAGAATTTCCAAGGAGTGCCTGGCGGATTTGAACTGCCGATCCTTTGGTTAGCAGCCATAGCACGTAACCACTACGCAACCAGGGTTTCCTATATTACTATAAAACAATACAAATCTATAACAGTATGCTAAAACATGAGTGTAGTATTTGGGTGTATATATATAAAAAAATATATATAGAAGACATATAATAATAAATTAAAGATTTGTTAATCAAATAATGATTCCTATGAATCAATGGCAATGTTTACAGGATATTTTCAGGAGCTAAAAAGGCACCTTAAAAACAGTATAAAATATATTTTAATTTTATTTATTACTTAATCTTTCAGTATATAGCTTAGATTCATTATGCTTCTTTATGATCTCCTCTACCCCTCAATATGGTTATAATATGAGCAGTTCTACACAATCAGAAATCTAAACTCACAGAAATCCTGCACTTGAAGGAAACGTACAGGAGATGAAACTAGTCTAAACCTGTTTAAAACATCACACTAATTCTGGATTTACCCTGTAGCGAAACCCTGTATCTCTACACGAGAGAACTGACTACAGTGTGTGTTAGCTCAGTCAAGTCTTTAATGCAGGCTTTCGCTTTAATTTACAGTAACCGTATTTTACAATGGGCAGTGGTGGTTGAGTGGTAGAATTCCTCCCTTACATGCTGGAGACCTGGATTCAATTCCCAGGCAATACTCTTCAAGCACAGTCATCATCTACCTGTTAGGGGATGCTTCAGTGTTGCTAAAATGCTGAACAGTGTCAGAGAAGCAACCAGACTAAGACAGACCAGGAAGAAGGGCCTGGAAACCTACTTCAAAAATTCAAACAGCGAAAACCCTATAAATCACATCAAACACCTATGTTCATCCAAAGACTTCACCAAAAGAGTAAAAAGATTAACTACAGAATGGGAAAAAGTCTTTAGCTATGACATTTATGATCAGCACCTGATCTCTAAAATCTACATGATACTGCAAAAACTCAACTGCAAGAAGACAAATAACCCAATTAAAAAATGGGCAAAAGATATGAATACATACTTCACTAAAGAAGACATTGAGGTAGCTAACAGATAGATGAGTTAATGTTCACAATAATTAGCCATTAGAGAAATGCAAATCAAAACTACAATGAGATTCCATCTCACTCCAACAAGGCTGGCATTAATCCAAAAAACACAAAACAATAAATGTTGTAGAGGCTGTGGAGAGACCGGAACGCTTTTACACTGCTGGTGGGAATGTAAAATGGTACAACCACTTTGGAAATTGATCTGGCACTTCCTTAAAAAGCTAGAAATAGAAGTAACATAAGATCCAGGAATCCCTCTCCTTGGAATATATCCTAGAGAAATAAGAGCCTTTACACAAACAGATATATGCACACCCATATTTATTGCAGCACTGTTTACAATAGCAAAAAGATGGAAGCAACCAAGGTGCCCATCAACAGATGAAAGGATAAATAAATTACGGTATTTTCACACAATGGAATACTATGCATCGATAAAGAACAGTGATGAATCTGTGAAACATTTCATTACATGGTGGAATCTGGAAGGCATTATGCTGGGTGAAATTAGTCAGTTGCAAAAGGACAAATATTGTATAAGACTATTATTGTAAGAACTCAAGAAAGAGTTTAAATAGAGAAGAAAATATTCTTTGACATTTATGGGGGGGAGGGAGGGAGACTGGGAGAGGGGTATTTACTAATTAGATAGTAGATAAGAACTACGTTAGGTGATGGGAAAGACAACACACAATACAGGGGAGGTCAGCACAATTGGACTAAACCAAAAGCAAAGAAGTTTCCGAAATAAACTGAATGCTTCGAAGTCCAGTGTAGCAGGGGCGGGGGTTTGGGGACCATGGTTTCTGGGGACATCTAAGTCAATTGGCGTAATAAAATCTATTAAGAAAACATTCTGCATCCCACCTTGGAGAGAGGCATCTGGGATCTTTAATGCTAGCAAGCGGCCATCTAAGATGCATCAATTGGTCTCAACCCACCTGGATCAAAGGAGAATGAAGAACACCAAGGACACATGGTAATTATGAGCCCAAGAGACAGAAAGGGCCACCTAAACCACAGACTACATCAACTTGAGACCAGAAGAGCTAGATGGTGCCTGGCTACAACCGATGACTGCACTGATAGGAAACACAACAGAGAACCCCTGAGGGAGCAGGAGAGCGGTGGGATGCAGACTCCAAATTCTCATAAAAAGACCAGACTTAATGGTCTGACTGAGACTAGAAGGACCCCAGTGTCATGGCCCCCAGACCTTCTGTTGACCCAGGACAGGAACCATTCCCAAAGCCAACTCTTCAGACATGGATTGGAGAAGGATGCTGGCGAGGAGCGAGCTTCTTGGATCAGGTGGACACTTGAGACTATGTTGGCATCTCCTCTCTGGAGGGTAGATGAGAGGGTAGAGGGGGTTAGAAGCTGGTGAAATGGATACGAAAAGAGTGGAGGGAGGGAGTGGGCTGTCTCATCAGGGGGAGAGCAATTGGGAGTATGTAGCAAGGTGTATATAAGTTTTTGTGTGAGAGACTGACTTGATTTGTAAACTTTCACTTAAAGCACAATAAAAATTAAAAAAAAAAAAACTCTATAAATCACAATGGTTTAATCCACACACACTTATGGAGATGACACAGGACCACGCAGTGTTTCTTTACATTATGCTTGGGTTTGACATCTGTCAGGGACTGAGTTAACAGCTGCTAACAACATGTTTCACTACAGGACACAAACAAATACACACACATACACACATAGATTGAAAGAGAAATAGAGAAACAGAATTCTGTTTCACTCAGCATTTTATAAAACCATAATTTGGAAGAATGTGGAAGAGCAGATGCCTGGAAGAAAAGCGTTCCAACTAGAAGGACCATCAACAGCAAAGAGCACCTGAAGCAGGAACAAAGAGGGCACCTGGGACTTGAAGAGGGTGATGAGTGGGAAAATTCAGGACTATTACGTAACTAAAGCATAGATGATGGAGAACTTTCTATAACAGTGGGAGGACTCCGGCTTGTCCTGAACGTGAGCTGAGGTGCAATTAATGTTGATCCTATGAATCTACTCAGCTGCTTCACTGAGGATAGTCAGAAGGCAGGTGAGGGAGGAAGCAGGTAGACCAGTTTGGGGGCTGTAGCCATGCTCTAAATGACAAATTATAGGAGTGTGACTCATGGTGGCATCAGTATAATTTGAAAGAAACGGTAAACTGGAGGACAGAGAGAAAAGGATTTGCTGAGTTATTAGATGTGGTTGAGGGAGAAAAACAAATGAGTGAGAATCACACTTGGATTAATAGAAAGATGGAGCGAGGATTAGCTGACGTACAGTGGAGAATGTTTAGTGGGAAGACCAGGAGTGACTAAAATAGTGAATTCTAGTAAGTATAAAATTAGAATTTAATGATACAAAAGAATCATATGTACCTAAGAAAAGGAACATGGAATTTTAGCATCTGCGGTTAATTATTTCCTCTTGAGGGCTCTTTTAAAAAGTCATTAACATTAAAATACAGAGAAAAGGAAGGGGAAAAAAAAAAGGAAGGTATTGTCATATGTGACTAAACCAAGTTCAGATCAATCCCGTCTACTGGAGCAGGTCACAATGTATGCAGCATTTGTACACACAGAGGTAGCAATGGTCATTTCCATGCCAAGGTGGCAACAAAGAAGGTAGAAGTATTTTTTAGGGACGTACTCAGGTAATCTGAGTAGGAAGAAATGTAAAATGGCACGTAGGAGTAAAAGTGGAGACAAGAAAAATGAATCTATACTTAAAATGGAGAAAAAAAGATAAAAGGAGAAGGGACAAATAAAGAGGTCAAAGAGAAAAAGAAAGACAATAAAGGACATAAAAAAGGAAGTAATAAAAGTAAGGATAGAGGAAGGAACAACAAAAGAAAGGAAAAATGAAAGAAGGAAGGAAAGGTAATGCACAAAATTTGTGGAAGGATCTTGAGTTAGAGAAGAGCCATCAGGAGCCCTGGTGGCACAGTGGCTAATTAAAATTCTCAGCTGATGATTTGGACCTACCAGTCGCTCCCCAGGAGAAAGCTGTGGCAGTCTGTTTCTGTAAAGATTACAGACTTGGAAACCCTAGGGGGCAGCTCTACTCTGTTGTATAGAGTCACTATGAGTCAGAATCAACTCCATGGCAATAGGTTTGGCTTTTGGCTTTTGGGTTTTTTTTTTTTTTTTTTGGATTGAATTAGGAAAAGGAGAACTGGAATCATAAATATGTGTACATAAGAGACTTGTACAAAATTACTTCACGACTGTGATATTCTGTGTTTATTCACAATGACATAAATATTTCTGGGGAGATCCTATTCTGAAATTTGACTTTTTTAAGAATGTTGTCATCACTATTTTTGGACATTCTTAATACCTGAGTGGCCAGCAACCACAGCAATTTGACCACTCTCTGATGATTCTACTGTGAAACCCATAATTAAATATTTAATTAGCATAAACTAATAGAACTCCTAAAGACAGGTTATAAGGAGTCCCACATCTTTATTTGTTTATTTATTTATTTATAATAATTTTTACTGAGCTTTAAGTGAAGGTTTTTTTTTTTAAGTGAAGGTTTACAAATCAAGTCAGTCTGTCACATATTAGCTTATATACACCTTACTCCATACTCCCACTTATTCTCCCCCTAATGAGTCAGCCCTTTCAGTCTCTCTTTTTGTGACAATTTTGCCAGTTTCTAACCCTCTCTACCCTCCTATCTCCCCTCCAGACAGGAGATGCCAACAAAGTCTCAAGTGTCCACCTGATACAAGTAGCTCACTCTTCATCAGCATCTCTCTCCTACCCATTGTCCAGTCCCTTCCATGTCTGATGAGTTGTCTTCAGGCATGGTTCCTGTCCTGGGCCTACAGAAGGTTTGGGGACCATGACCGCCGGGATTCCTCTAGTCTCAGTCAGACCATTAAGTCTGGTCTTTTTATGAAAATTTGGGGTCTGCGTCCCACTGATCTCCTGCTCTCTCAGGGGTTCTCTGTTCTGCTCCCTGTCAGGGCAGTCATCGGTTGTGGCTGGGCACCATATAGTTTTTCTGGTCTCAGGATGATGTAAGTCTCTGGTTCATGTGACCCTTTCTGTCTCTTGGGCTCATAGTTATCGTGTGACCTTGGTGTTCTTCATTCTCCTTTGATCCAGGTGGGTTGAGACCAATTGATGCATCTTAGATGGCCGCTTGTTAGCGTTTAAGACCCCAGATGCCACATTTCAAAGTGGGATGCAGAATGTTTTCATAATAGAATTATTTTGCCAAATGACTTAGAAGTCCCCTTAAGCCATACTCCCAAACCCCCGCCCTTGCTCCGCTGACCTTTGAAGCATTCAATTTATCCCAGAAACTTCTTTGCTTTTGGTCCAGTCCAGTTGAGCTGACCTTCCGTGTATTGAGTATTGTCCTTCCCTTCACCTAAAGTAGTTCTTATCTAATAACTAATCCATAAATAAATCTCTCCCGCCCTCCTTCCCTCCCCTCTCGTAACCACAAAAGTATGTGTTCTTCTCAGTTTATACTATATCTTAAGATCTTATAATAGTGGTCTTATACAATATTTTTCCTTTTGCCTCTGACTAATTTCACTCAGCATAATGCCTTCCAGGTTCCTCCATGTTATGAAATGTTTCACAGATTCGTCACTGTTCTTTATCGATGCGTAGTATTCCATTGTGTGAATGTACCACATTTTATTTACCCATTCATCTGTAGATGGACACTTTGGTTGCTTCCAGCTTTTTGCTATTGTAAACAGAGCTGCAATAAACATGGGTGTGCATATACCTGTTCGTGTAAAGGCTCTTATTTCTCTAGGGTATATTCCGAGGAGTAGGATTTGTGGGTTGTATGGTAGTTCTATTTCTAACTGTTTAAGGTAACACGAGATAGATTTCCAAAGTGGTTGTACCATTTGACATTCCCACCAGCAGTGTATAAGAGTTCCAATCTCTGCAGCCCCTCCAACATTTATTATCTTGTGTTTTTTGGATTAATGCCAGCCTCGTTGGAGTGAGATGGAATCAAATTGTAGTTTAATTTGCATTTCTCTAATGGCTAATGATCGAGAGCATTTTCTCATGTATCTGTTAGCTGCCTGAATACCTTCTTTAGTGAAGTGTGTGTTCATATCCTTTGCCCACTTCTTGATTGGGTTGTTTGTCTTTTTGTGGTTGAATTTTAACAGAATCATGTAGATTTTAGAGATCAAGAGCTGGTCGTAGATGTCACAGCTAAAAATTCTTTCCCAAACTGTAGGTAGTCTTTTTACTCTTTTGGTGAAGTCTTTAGATGAGCATAGGTGTTTGATTTTTAGGAGCTCACAGTTATCTGGTTTCTTTTCGTCATTTTTGGTAATGTTTTGTATTCTGTTTATGCCTTGTATTAGGGCTCCTAACGTTGTCCCTATTTTTTTCTTCCACGATCTTTATTGTTTTAGTCTTTATGTTTAGCTCTTTGATCCACTTGGAGTTAGTTTTTGTGCATGGTGTGAGGTATGGGTCCTGTTTCATTTTTTTGCAAATGGATATCCAGTTCTGCCAGCACCATTTGTTAAAAAGACTATCTTTTCCCCAGTTAACTGACACTGGGCCTTGGTCAAATATCAGCTCCTCATATGTGGATGGATTTATTTCTGGGTTCTCAATTCTGTTCTATTGGTCTATGTGCCTGTTGTTGTACCAATAACAGGTTGTTTTGACTACTGTGGCTGTATAATAGGTTCTAAAATCAGGTAGAGTGAGGCCTCCCACTTTCTTCTTCTTTTTCAGTAATGCTTTACTTCTCCGGGGCTTCTTTCCCTTCCATATGAAGTTGGTGATTTGCTTCTCCATCACTTTAAAAAATATCATTGGAATTTGGATCAGAAGTGCATTGTATGTATAGATGGCTTTTGGTAGAATAGCCATTTTTACTATGTTAAGTCTTCCGATCCATGAGCAAGGTATGTTTTTCCACTTATGTAGGTCCCTTTTAGTTTCTTGCACTAGTACTTTGTATTTTCTTTATACAGGTCTTTTACATCTTTGGTAAGATTTATTCCTAAGTATTTTATCTTCTTGGGGGCTACTGTGAATGGTATTTATTTGGTGACTTCCTCTTCGATGTTCTTTTTGTTGATGTAGAGGAATCCAAGTGATTTTTGTATGTTTATCTCGTAACCTGAGACTCTGTCAAATTCTTCTATTAGTTTCAGTAGTTTTCTGGAGGATTCCTTAGGGTTTTCTCTGTATAAGATCATGTCATCTGCAAATAGAGATAATTTTACTTCCTCCTTGCCAATCTGGATGCCCTTTATTTCTTTGTCTAGCCTAATTGCTCTGGCTAGGACCTCTTGCACAATGTTGAGTAAGAGAGGTGATAAAGTGCATCCTTGTCTGGTTCCTGTTCTCAAGGGAAATGCTTTCAGGCTCTCTCCATTTAGGGTGATGTTGGCTGTTGGCTTTGTATAGATGCCCTTTATTATGTTGAGGAATTTTCCTTCAATTTCTATTTTGGTGAGAGTTTTTATCATAAATGGGTGTTGGACTTTCTCAAATGCCTTTTCTGCATCAATGGATAAGCTCATGTGGTTTTTGTGTTTTGTTTTAATTATATGGTGGATTACGTGAATGGTTTTTCTAATATTAAACCATCCTTGCATACCTGGTATAAACCCCACTTGGTCGTGGTGGATTATTTTTTTGATATGTTGTTGAATTCTATTGGCTAGAATTTTGTTGAGGATTTTTGCATCTATGTTCGTGAGGGATACAGGTCCATAATTTTCTTTTTTTGTGATGTCTTTACCTGGTTTTGGTATCAGGGATATGGTGGCTTCTTGAATGAGTTTGGTAGTATTTCGTCATTTTCTATGCTCTGAAATACCTTTAGTAGTAGTGGTGTTAACTCTTCTCTGAAAGTTTGGTAGAAATCTGCAGTAAAGCCATCTAGGCCAGGGCTTTTTTTTTGTTTTGGGAGTTTTTTGATTACCTGTTAAATCTCTTTTTTTGTTATGGGTCTATTTAGTTGTTCTGCTTCTGATTGTGTTAGTTTAGGTAGGTAGTGTTCTTCTAGGAATTCATCCATTTCTTCTAGGTTTGCAAATTTGTTAGAGTATAATTTTTCGTAATAATCTGATATGATTCTTTTAATTTCCGTTGGGTCTGTTGTGATGTGGCCCATCTCGTTTCTTGTTCGGGTTATTTGTTTCCTTTCCTGTATTTCTTTAGTCAGTCTGGCCAATGGTTTATCAATAATGTTAATTTTTTCAAAGAACCAGCTTTGGGCTTCGTTAATTCTTTCAATTGTTTTATTTTTTTTCTTCTGGTGCCTGATGGATTCTTTTGTTGCTCACTTTCTATTTGTTCAAGTTGTAGGGACAGTTCTCTGATTTTGGCTCTTTCTTCTTTTTGTATGTGTGCATTTATCGATATAAATTGACCTCTGAGCACTGCTTTTGCTGTGTCCCAGAGGTTTTGATAGGAAGTGTTTTCATTCTCGT
This sequence comes from Elephas maximus indicus, assembly GCF_024166365.1. Classification (NCBI taxonomy): domain Eukaryota; kingdom Metazoa; phylum Chordata; class Mammalia; order Proboscidea; family Elephantidae; genus Elephas; species Elephas maximus. Next base: position 134,182,004 of record NC_064826.1, read on the forward strand.
TGCATTCTATGAATTTCTGTATTCCCTCCTTGATGTCTTCTATAACCCAGTCTTTTTTCAGCAGGGTATTGTTCAGTTTCCAAGTAGTTGATTTCTTTTCCCTAATGTTTCTGTTACTGATTTCCACTTTTATGGCCTTGTGGTCTGAGAAGATGCTTTGTAATATATCGATGTTTTGGATTCTGCGAAGGTTTGTTTTATGACCTAATATGTGATCTATTCTAGAGAATGTTCCATGTGCACTAGAAAAAAAAGTATACTTTGCAGCTCTTGGGTGGAGTGTTCTGTATAAGTCTATGAGGTCAAGTTGGTTGATTGTAGCAATTAGGTCTTCCGTGTCTCTATTGAGCTTCTTACTGGAAGTCCTGTTCTTCTCCGAAAGTGGTGTATTGAAGTCTCCTGCTATAAATGTGGAGGTGTCTATCTCACTTTTCAGTTCTGTTAAAATTTGTTTTATGTATCTTGCAGCCCTGTCATTGGGTGCATAAATATTTAATATGATTATACCTTCCTGGTCTATTGTCCCTTAAATCATTATGTAATTTCCTTCTTTATCCTTTGTGGTGGTTTTTACTTTAAAGTCTCTTTTGTCAGAAATTAATATTGCTACTCCTGCTCTTTTTTGCTTGTTGTTTGCTTGATATATTTTTCCCATCCTTTGAGTTTTAGTTTATTTGTGTCTCTTAGTCTAAGGCGTGTCTCTTGTAGGCAGCATATAGACAGATCGTGTTTCTTTATCCAGTCTGCCACTCTCTGTCTCTTTACTGGTGCATTTCGTCCATTTACATTCAGCGTAATTATAGATAAGTATGTGTTTTTTTTTTTATGTGTTTAGTGTTGTCATTTTGATGCCTTTTTGTGTGTGTTGTTGACAGTTTCATTTTTCCACTTACTTTTTTGTGCTGAGACTTTTTCTTTGTAAATTTTGTGTTCCCCATTTTCATAGTAGTTCAGTTTATGTTTGCTGAATCATTATGTTTTTCTTGGTTTTTATTTTGAGTTATGGAATTGTTAGACCTCTTTGTGGTTACCTTAATATTTACCCCTATTTTTCTAAGTAAAAACCTAGCTTTTATCATCCTGTATCGCCTTGTTTTCCTCTCCATATGGATGATCTATGGCTTCTGTATTTAGTCCCTCATTTTGATTATTGTGTTCTTTTACATAGTGACTTCAATGATTCCCTGTTTTCACTCTTTTTTTTAATTTAATCTTAATTTGTTTTTGTGATTTCCCTATTTGAGTTGATATCAGGATGTTCTGTTCTGTGACCTTGTGTTGTGCTGGTATCTGATAGTATTGATTTTCTGACCAAACAATTTCCTTTAGTATTTCTGGTAGCTTTGGTTTGGTTTTTGCAAATTCTCTAAGCTTGTGTTTATCTGTAAATGTTTTAATTTCACCTTCATATTTGAGAGAGAGTTTTGCTGGATATATTATCCTTGGCTGGCAGTTTTTCTCCTTCAGTGCTGTATATATGTCATCCCATTGCGTTCTTGACTGCATGATTTCTGCTGAGTAGTCTGAACTTATTCTTATTGCTTCTTCTTTGTAGGAGACCTTTCTTTTCTCCCTAGCTGCTTTTAAAATTTTCTCTTTATCTTTGGTTTTGGCAAGTTTGATGATAACATGTCTTGGTGATTTTCTTTTTGGATCAATCTTATATGTGGTTCAATGAGTATCTTAGATATCCTTTTGTCTTTCATGATGTCAGGGAAGCTTTCTGCCAACAGATCTTCAACTATTCTCTCTGTATTTTCTCTTATCCCTCCCTATTCTGGCACTCCAGTCACATGCAATTTATTTTTCTTGATAGAGTCCCACATGATTCTTAGGGTTTCTTCATTTTTTTAAATTCTTTCATCTGATTTTTTTCAGCTATATTGGTGTCAGTTTGCTTGTCCTCCAGATCCCTCACCCTGCCTTCCAATTGCTAGAGTCTGCTCCTCTGACTTCCTATTGAGTTGTCCAATAGCTCTAGTCTGCTCCTCTGACTTTCTATTGAGTTGCCTAATTCTGTAATTTTACTGTTAATCTTTTGGATTTCTGAATGCTGTCTCTCTATGGATTCTTGAATCTTATTAATTTTTCTACTATGTTCTTGAATAATCTTTTTGATTTCTTCGACTGCTTTATCAGTGTGTTCCTTGGCTTTTTCTGCAGATTGCCTTATTTCATTTATGAGGTCATCCTTGATGTCTTGAAGCATTCAGTAAATTACCTTTTTATATTCTGCATCTGGCAATTCCAGGATTGTATCTTCATTTGGGAAAGATTTTGATTCTATAGTTTGGGGAGTTGTAGAAGCAATCGTGGTCTACTTCTTTATTTGGTTGTATATCGACTGCTGTCTCCAAGCCATCTCTAAGATATTGTAATGATTTATTTTATATTTGCTCACTGAGTCTTGTTTTGTTTTCTTTCAGTATACATAGATGGGCTACTAGATTGTGCTGTCTTGATTGTTGTAGCCCTTGAATCACTTATGTCCTATTACCAGCTGGTTACCAGATATATAAGCCTAGAGTCCATTCACCATTCTTGAGTAGAATCTGATTTTGGGTCACCAAGTGTATGGTGCAGACTGTCACCTATCCACCTAGAGAAGTAGTGGTGATAGTTGTGTGCACCAGATTCTAGTACCAGCAGGGGTTCACACTCCAGGGGGAGCAGGTTGCTGACAGGCTTCCCCCAAGTGCCAGTGAGGTAGGTGTGTCTCTCTTCCTAAAGCACTTTGGTGGGTGGGCTCTGCTGCTGTACCTTAGGCCCCCAATGCCAGTACCTCTACAGACTGGTTGGTGTCACCCTCCTTAGACCCCTATGGCAGGAGGCTAGGTGGTCTGGGGGGAGCTTCAGTCCTCAGTTCCCTGTTTTGGGTCAGTGAGGGCTCTGTCGAATAGGCCGAGATATCAGACCTGGGAAACTTTTCTTTCCAGTAATTAGCTAAAACAATTACAGTCAGATCACTATCAGAATTGCCTTTGCATTATAATAGCCACCTTGTTCCCTGTAGGGATGAAACCCCAAGACTGTGGATCACATATGCTTGGCTGGAGCTGGTTTTGTATTTTTAGTCCAATTAGGGAAGGATTTTTGGTCCCTGGTTTTTTTGTTCCTGCTTCTCTCAGCCAGAAGAATGGGTTAGGAAAAGACCAAAAAAAGAAAAACTGCAGCGCACTTCACTCTCTGGCTCAGGAAATTCCAACGTTAATGAAGCTGCCTCTGAAGGGGAGGGGAGGGATCAGATAGATAGGAGAGAGTAGTACCCTGGAATATAGACAAAGTTACTTATCTTTCTTGGTGAGGACTGTTTTATCTGAGATTCCTGAGGGGTGTGTAATCTGTTTGCATTGGCTGGGTCGAGATTGCCCCTGAGGGTCAGGCCCGCATCCTGTGCTTATGCTGTCTCGGAAGCTGTGGTCAGTTCCTCCGCTCCCAGTCCAAAGCCCAGCACCCAGGTTCCCTGGCTGGGACACCACACTCCAGGCTCCAAAACCAGTTGCTGCCTCCTGGTGACTTCTCCTCCTGTCAGTCGCATCGCTGCGCTGCCTGCGTGCACTGGCTGGGCTTCCCCTGAGGTCACTTCTGGGGGCTAGGGCTGCGTCCCATGTTTGCGCCATCTCAGGATGCCATGCTCAGCTCCCTGCACCCAGTCCAAAGGCTGGCGCCAAGGTTTCCTGACTGGGACGCTGGCTCCATGCTCCAAAAACAGTTGTTGCTTCCCCGTGGTTGTTTGTTCTCAGTCTCTGTCACTCAGGTCAACTGTTTAGATCTGTGTTTGATGGTCAGGGTTTGTAGATTGTCATGTATGTGATCAATTCACTTGTTTTTCTGAGTCTTTGTTGCAAGAGGGATCTGAGGTAGCTTCTACCTAGTCAGCCATCTTGGCCCCGCCTCCATATTTGTTCTTTTGCATCTGACTAATTTCACTCAGCATAATGCCTTCCAGATTCCTCCATGTTATGAAGTGTTTCACAGATTCATCACTGTTCTTTATTGATATGTAGTATTCCATTGCGTGAATATACCATAATTTGTTAATCCGTTCATCCGTTGATGGACACCTTGATTGCTTACATCTTTTTGTTATTGTACACAGTGCTGCAATGAACATGGTTGTGCATATATCTGTTCCTGTAAAGGCCCTTATTTCTCCAGGATATATTCCAAGGAGTGGGATTGCTGCATCATAAGGTAATCTTATTTCTAGCTTTTTAAGAAAGTGCCAAATTGTTTTCCAAAGTGGTTGCACCATTTTACACTCCCAACAGCAGTGTATAAGTTTTCCAATCTCTCCATAGCCTCTCCAACATTTACTGTTTTGTGTTTTTTGGATTAATGCTAGCCTTGTTGGACTGAGATGAAATCTCCTTGTAGTTTTGATTTTCATTTCTCTAATGGCTAATGATCATGAACATTTCCTCATCTATTTGTTAGCTACCTGAATGTCCTCATTAGTGAAGTGTCTGTTCATATTTTTGCCCATTTTTTAATTGGGTTATTTGTCTTTTTGCAGTTGAGTTTTTGCAGCATCATGTAGATTTTAGAGAACAGGCGCTGACCAGAAATGTCATAGCTAAAAACCTTTTCCCAGTCTGTAGGTAATCTTTTCACTCTTTTGGGGAAGTCTTTGGGTGAGCAAAGGTGTTTGATTTTTAGGAGCTCACAGTTATCTAGTTTTTCTTCTGCATTGTTAATAACGATTTGTATGCTGTTTATGCCATATATTAGGGCTCCTAACATTGTCCCTATTTTTTCTACCATGATTTTTATGGCTTTAGATTTTATATTTATGTCTTTGATCCATTTTGATCTCGTTTTTGTGCATGGAGTGAGGTACGGGTCTTGTTTCATTTTTTTGCAGATGGATATCCAGTTATGCCAGCACCATTTGTTAAAAAGACTGTCTTTTCCCCATTTAACTGTTTCAGGGCCTTTGTCAAATAGCCACTGCTCATATGTGGATTTATGTCTGGATTCTCAATTCTGTTCCATTGGTCTATGTATCAGTTGTTGTAACGGCACCAGGCTGTTTTGACTGGTGCAATGGTATAATAGGTTCTGAAATCAGGTAGAGTAAGGCCTCCCACTTTGTTCTTCTTTTTCAGCAATGCTTTACTTATCTGGGGCCTCTTTCCCTTCCATATGAAGTTGGTGATTTGTTTCTCCATCTCATTAAAGAATGCCATTGTAATTTGGGTCAGAATTGAATGAAATGTATAGATCGCTTTTGGTAGAACAGACATTTTTATAATGTTAAGCCTTCCTATCCATGATCAAGGTATGTTTCTCCACTTAAGTAGGCCTCTTTTGATTTCTTGCAGAAGTGTATTGTAGTTTTCTTTGTATAAGTCTTTTACATCTCCAGTAAGATTTATTCCAAGTATTTTATCTTCTTGGAGGCTACTGTAAACGGTATTGATTTGGTGATTTCCTCTTTGATGTTCTTTTTGTTAATGTAGAGGAATCCAACTGATTTTTGTATGTTTATGTTGTATCCCGATACTCTGCTGAGCTCTTCTATTGGTTTCAGTAGTTTTCTTGAGGATTCCTTAGGGTTTTCTGTGTATAAGATCATGTCGTCTGCAAATAGAGATAATTATACTTCTTCCTTGCCAATCTGGATGTCCTTTATTTCTTTGTCTTGCCTAATTGCTCTGGCTAGGAGCTCCAGCACAATGTTGAACAAGAGCGGTGATAAAGGGCATCCTTTTCTGGTTCTCGATCTCAAGGGGAATGCTTTCAGGCTCTCTCCATTTGGTGTGATGTTGGCTGTTGGCTTTGTATATATGTCCTTCATTATGTTGAGGAATTTTCCTTCTATTCCTATTTTGCTAAGAGTTTTTATCATGAATGAGTGTTGGACTTTGTCAAATGCCTTTTCTGCATCAATTGATAAAATCACGTGATTCTTTTGTTTTGTTTTGTTTATGTGATGGATTACATTAATTTTTTTTCAAATGTTGAACCATCCCTGCATACCTGGTATGAATCCCATTTGGTCATGGTGAATTATTTTTTTGATATGTTGTTGAATTCTATTGGCTAGAATTTTGTTGAGGATTTTTGCATCTGTGTTCATGAGGGATATATTGTTTTAGGTGCTGTCGAGTCAGTTCTGACTCATAGCGACCCTATGCACAACAGAACGAAACACTGCGCAGTCCTGTGCCATCCTTACAATCGTTGTTATGCTTGAGCTCATTGTTGCAGCCACTGTGTCAATCCACCTCGTTGAGGGTCTTGCTCTTTCCGCTGACCCTGCACTCTGCCACACATGATGTCCTTCCCCAGGGACTGATCCCTCCTGACAGCATGTTCAAAGTATCTAAGACGCAGACTCGCCATCCTTGCTTCTAAGGAGCATTGTGGTTGTACTTCTTCTGAGACAGATTTGTTTGTTCTTTTGGCAGTCCACAGTATATTCAATATTCTTCGACAACACCACAATTCAAAGGTGTCAACTCTTCTTCGGTCTTCGTTATTCATTACCCAAATTGTTAGGCTGAGGGGTGTGGGAACCATGGTCTCCATGAACATCTAGCTCAACTGGCATAACATAGTTTATAAAGAAAAATATTCTACACTTTATTTTGGTCAGCAACATCTGGGGCCTTAAAAGATTGTGAGTGGCCATCTAAGATACTCCACTGGTCTCAAACACTCCAGAGCAAAGGAGAAAGAAGAAAACCAAAGACACAAGGGAAAGATTAATCTAAAGGACTAATGGAGCACAACTACTACAGCCTCCACAAGACTGAGTCCAGTACAACTAGATGGTGCCCAGTTACCACCATTGACTGTTCAGACAGGATCACATTCGAGGGTCCTGGACAGATCTGGAGAAAAATGTAGAACAAAATTCTAACTCGCAAAATTTTTAAAAAGACCAGATTTACTGGTCTTACAGAGACTGAAGAAACATTGAGAGTATGGCCCCCAGACACCCTTATATATCGGTAATGGAGTCACTCCTGAGGGTCAACCTTCAGCCAAAGATTAGACAGGCCCATAAAACAAAATGAGACTAAATGGGCACACCAGCCCAGGGACAAAGTAGAGAAGGTAGGAGGGGATAGAAAGCTAGAAATGATGAACCCAAGGTCAAGAAGGGGAGAGTGTTGGCATGTCGTGGGGTTGGCAACCAATGTCAAAAAACAATATGGGAATTAATTGTTTAATGGGAAACTTGTTAAATCTTCATCTAAAGTGCAATAAAAAATATTTTTAATTCATGAAAATGTTTATACACAAAAAAGAAACAATCTTTGACATTTACAAGGAAGGGGAAGGGTGGTGATGGAAAAACATTAAATGGACAATAAATAAGTGGTAACTTTTCTGAAGGGTGAGACAGTACACAATACTAGGGAAGTCACACAACTTGTTCAAGGCAAGGTCATGGAAGCTCCATAGACACATCCAAACTTCCTGAGGGACCGAATTCCTGGAGAGAAGGCTGTGGTGACCATGGTCTTGGGGAACATCTAGCTCAGTTGGCATAACATAGTTTATAAAGAAAATGTTCTACATTCTACTTTGGTCAGTAGCACCTGGTATCTTAAAAGCTTGCGAGCAGCCATCTAAGATACTGCACTGGTCTCACTCCATCTGGAGAAAGGGGGAATGAAGAAAACCAAAGACACAAGGGAAAGATTAGCCCAAATATCTAATGGACCAAAGGACTACATCCTATACCAGAATGAGTATAGATGGTGACTGGCTACCACCACCGATTGCTCTGACAAGGATCACATTTAAGGGTCCCAGACAGAGCTGAGGGAAAATGGAGAACAAAATTCTGACTCACAAGCAAACAAACAAACAAAAAAAAAAACAGACTTACTGGTCTGACAGAGACTGGAAAAAAACCCAAGAGTATGGCCCCAGGACATCCTTTCAATTCAGTAATGAAGTCACTGCTGAGGTTCATCCTTCAGCCAGAGATTAGACAGGCCCATAAAATAAAATGAGACTAAATGGCCACATCAGCCCACGGGCAAGGATGTGAAGGCAGGAGGGGACAGGAAAGCTGGTTACAGGAAACCCAAGTTCAAGAAAGTGAGCGTGTTTTCATGTTGTGGGGTTGGCAACCAATGTCTTAAAACAATATGTGTACTAATTGTTTAATGAGAAACTAATTTGTTCTGTAAACCTTCATCTAAAGCACAGTAAAAAAAAATCTATATATTACAAGCAGAAACTTGAACATATTATATGAATACAGCTGGATGCATTTTTATAAACTGCCTATATCCATGTTACCTGCATTCAGATCATTAAGTAGAAAAATACTGCACCTCAGAAGCCCCTTTCATGCCACTTTTTAGTTACAAGCCCTGTGGTGAATCTATCCCATACCTCAGGCAGCATAGAGACTGTTTTTAATCTTTATATAAAATAAATGACATCCTACAACTTATAGCCTTCCTTGTTCGGTTTATTTTTCTCAATTTTATATTTGTGAGACTTATGCCCATTTTTGTATAGACGTAGATTTTTCATTTCCATTGCTGAGTAGTATTGACTTTTAGGGGGATGCCAAAAACTTATCCATTCTACAGTTAATGGGTGTTTTGAGAGTTTCAGATGCAATGTAGCAATATTTCTGTCTTCTCCTTTTATCTCCACCAAATGCACAGCAACTCAAATATGATAGCATGATAATGAAGCACTGAATTTTGTGCAGTGTATTAGTTTTCTCTTGCTGCAGTAACAAGTTACCACAGATTTAGTGGTTTAATACAACCCAAATTATAATCTTATAGTTCAGAAGGTCAGAAATTTTTTTGATTATGCAAAAAATGAATGTTTATTGTAGATAAATAGAAATCATAGATAAGCAAAAAGATGATACAAATTATTCATAATCTCACCACCGAGAAGTGTAACCAGTTTTAGCATTTTTGGAGCACAGCCTTCTAGCTATTTTTTTCTATGTACCCTATGATTAGTGATTTTTTTATATATATATATATGTTTATATATAAATATATTTGCATTATCTATCTGATACATAACATAAATATTTATAATTTATTTTCACAAATCAGTTTATAATTTATATTAATTAAATTTAAATTTTTAATTTTTATATATGTGAATAAAACCAAAAAAACCTGTTGCTGCTGAGTCACAGTAGACTCATAGTAACCCAATAGGAAGAAGATCAGAAATTCGACTTGAGTCTCACTGGGCTAAATCAAGGTTTTGATGGGATTCATTCTTTTCTGGAAAAATTGTGTCCTTAAAGTTTTCAGATTCAAGAGGCCGTGGGTATTTTTGAATCATGAACACCTTCTGCAATCTTCAAAGACAGCAATGGCTGGTCAAGTCCCTCTCACAATGCCATCTATCTGGTTGTCTGACTTCTGTTGAAAAAGTGCCTTTGATTTTAAGAATTTATGTGATTAGGTTGTTCCCACCTGGATAACCCAGGATAATTTTCCATATTAAGGTCCTTAACCTTAATAACATCAGCAAAGTCCCTTTTGTCCATGTAAGGTAATATATTCACGGTTCTGGAAATTAGGACTTACACAACTTTGACACCATTCTGACTACCATATGCAAGACTGAAGATGTTCATGTTTCTAGGGAAAGTACTCTGCCAATGCAAATCCCCAATAATGTCAACAAATACATAATTAAATTTTATTTGGTTTTGGATGGAAGAGACACTCAAGTCTAAACCGAGAAAAGCATAACATGTAGGGATATAAGTAGAATAAGTGGGGCTTCTTGCAGCGGATGAGGTCAGTTCATTTGCTACACAACATGTGCGTATATGATACATTTCAACTGCCTGAACTTGAGCCAGTGTATTTTACAGTCATGTAAATATTTTTTTCTACAAAATGTATGCATATCCACTCAATCACACAAATGCTTTGTCTCTCTATATTCCACAAACCCATTAGTTATTTGTCCATGTGGAAAATACAGTTTCTGATCATGTGAACTACATATGTGCATAGGTCCATAACTACCACAGAACTTATTATAATCCATTACCTTTGGAATAAATTAGAATTCAATCCATTACAAATATAGAGATAATAGATTAAGCTCAAAAACCAAAACCAAACCCACTGCCATCAAGTCGATTCTGACTCATAACGACCTTATAGGACAGAGTAGAACTGCCCCATAGAGTTTCCAAGGAGCGCCTGGAGGATTCGAACTGCCAGCCTCTTGGCTAGCAGCCGTAGCACTTACCACTACGCCACCAGGGTTTCCAGGTTAAGCTCAGATTAATGATAAAGAAATAACAAAAGTTTTGTGGGACCAGGCAAAGATGTGGATATTGTCTATTAATATACTAAATAAATACTTACTTTATTTCTATTCTAGGCCACACACTAAGAAAGACATAAGAGATACAGGCACTGTCCCCAAGGATCACACAGTGTAATGAAGAAAAACATAACAAAGCCTTAGAGAAATAAATCTCAAATTACAACTAAGGTAAGTTCTATGATAGATAGGGAAATGGTATTAAGAAAACATCTAACAGGGGAAAGTGGACTAGGCTGGAGAAATCTAAGTAAAGGTAATCTCATGACTGGAGCAGGAAAATATAACACTACATCAGGAATAGAGAAATAGTGTTATGATCATAAGTGAGTTGAATATCCAGAAGGCATGAAGCATTGTTTGAATTCAAAAGTGTCCCCATAAGGAGTCTTAAAAAAAAAACAACAAATGAAAACAAAAATCATACAAACTCATTGCAGCTGAGTAGATTCTGACTCATAGCAACCCTATAAGACTGAGTAGAACTGCCCCATAGGGTTTCTAAGGAGCCACCAGTAGATTCAAACTGCCAACCTTCTGATTAGCAGATATAGCTCTTAACCACTGCACCACATGGTTAAGTCCTCAACAACTAATTGAAAGGCCGAATGTTTAAAGTCACCCAGAGGCCTCCAAAGAAAGGCCAGAGATCAGGTTCTGAAAGGCCACAGCCTTGAAAACTCTATGGACCCAGTTGTACTCTCCACACATGGAGTCATCAAGAGTCAGAACTAACTGGAAAATAATTGTTTTTTTGTTTGTTTTTCAACTAACATGATAAATACAAGGTTAGCATGTATCTGCCCAATTATAAATGGAACTACTGGTTTTTCCACTCCATCTACTGATAGACAGTGCCCATTAATAGCAATTTAAAGAGTTTTCATGGTAATTCTTACTTTAAATATCCAACATTATTTTCAGACTATGCAACCAAATTGTTCAGACGATTCTGCCAGTAATTGAAAGATCATGATATATGTGACATTAACCCTCCGAGTTTGAAGGGCAATGCCTACTCTTTAACAGTTTCTTTAATGCCATCTTCATACCCTTATTTCTCAGACTGTAGATGACGGGATTCATGGTGGGTGGCACCATAGTATAGAATACTGACACCAGCAAATCCAAGGGTGATGGAGATTCGGGTAAGGGTCGTAAATAGGCAAAAACACCAGAAAAGAGAAAGAGAGTCACAACAGTGAGGTGAGGCAAGCATGTGGAGAAAGCTCTAGACCTGCCTTCTCTGGATGGGATTCTCAGAATAGTGGAGAAGATGTGAATGTAAGAGATATCAATAAACACAAAACAGCCAAAATCTAACACCAGGCTGAGCCCAATGACTACTAATTCCACAGTATTATAAGAACAGGCGAGGGAGAGCAGTTGTGGAACATCACAGAACTGATGAACTTCAGGAGACCCACACACAGGTATGGAGAAGGTAGAAGCTGTGTGCAGAATTGCATTGAGAACTCCACTGACCCATGAGGAAGCTGCCATCTGCACACAGGCTCCATGGCTCATGAGGACTTCATACCTCAGTGGGTGGCAGATGGCAACGTAGCGGTCATAGGACATCACTGTGAGTAGAGATACTTCTGTAGTGGCTGAGAGGATGAAGAAAAATACCTGTGAAACACAACCAAGGAATGAGATGATGTTGAGATGAGCCAGAGAGTTTGCGATGGATTTGGGAACAGTGATGGAAATGAGGCAGAGATCCAGAAAGGACAAGTTCTTCAGGAAGAAATACATAGGGATGTGGAGCCAATGATCCTTGCTTGTGAGGGTGATGATGAGAACATTCCCAGTACAGCTGCCAGGTATATCAGCAAAAACAACACAGCATGTAAGATCTGGATCTCCTGAACATCAGAAAACCCCGTTAGGAAGAACATGGGCACAGAGGTGAAGTTGTTCATTTCTCTGGGTGTTTAATCAATGACTCTAAAAAAATAAAATGAACAACTTGTAATTTAGTCAAGGGAGTTTACTCTTCTACTTTCTCAGGTTCACTTTCTCCCAATCACATGTGCAGGTATTCCATGCCATAGAAGAGTAACACCACCAAGTCTTCAGGAGGTAATTTAACACAAATAATTGCATTAAATGTATAACTGAAAATGGTTATCAATCAAGTCCAAATCATCCACTGTGTCATTTTATGTTGATTAAGGCCCATATTCCACATCTGACTCAAATAGAATTTCATATGCCTTATATTGAAATATGTAGTGGGAAAAGACACAAATTTTGGACCCTGAGTACAAATTTCAGATTAGTTGTTTACAAGCTTTGTAATCATGGGTACATTTATGAGTATCATTTTATTCAACCTACAGAGTGAGCTTATCATTGGGTAATTATTTTAATTCAATTAAATAATGCATATACAAATTATCACCACAATTATTGATTGGATAAGAAGACACTTAACCAATACCATTTCCTCTACTCATTCCCTCTCCCTTCTTTGTGCCAGTGTCAGGAAAAATTGTGAAAACTTCTGAAATAGGGAAAACACTGAGTTTCCTGTCTAGGACAGTGGATTATCTTTGTATTTTATTGTCTTTGAGCTATCCTACAATTGGGAAAGTTGTATAAAACTGTTAATAATGCAAATTATTGTCCTTAGAAATACAAATTAGTTTTGTTTTAGTGGAGAGTAATTGATATTTTCTCTGTAGATAGACCTGTTTTGCATCTACTTGTTATTTTTTTCAACCTTGCTTGTTTGACCTTTTATACATGAAATTTTCATTTTGATGCTGAATCAGTTGAATATCTAATTCTCTCAATCATTAATGAATTAAGTAAAATATTTGGCAAGTACTTGTTTTATATATGTATGTCAATTATATTTTATGTTCTTTAAAAAAAGTTGTCTTTATGATCTGAGATAGCAACCACTGACACTTAGAGTCAAACCTTATGAAAGGATTTGAGATATCTTAGATCGAAACATTTGGGCAATTTATTAGGGACATGGACAACAGAAAACTACCCTCTATTCTCTATCATTTTATGTTTTATCAAAACCTGTCCCCAAATTTACTGATCACTTCAAAGTAGAACTGAAGTATTTGAATTGTGCAGAAAAATTACTCAAATTCATTTCACATGTCTTAGAAGTGTTTGTCTTCTAGGCCGATTCCACAATATTGCTGCTGCTGGCTTCTGTGAGCTTGTTCAGTGAATCAGGTGTTTTCAGCCAAATCTCCTGCTTAATTACCCAGGACAATAGAATTTCTTGGAGTCATTTATTAACTCTCGTTATTCATTGCTGCTTGGTCAGTTTTCCTTTTCACCTTGCTATTCTCCTAGCACATTCTTCCCAGCTGTCCTTAGCTCTCACCACTCTTCCCATTCTCTCCTTCCTCAGTGGGTTACTCCATCATCTCCGAGGCTACGAATAGTAAAGATTTACTTTGTTTCTCCACCAATATACACTCTTTTTCTCTTATTTTTATCTTCCTTTCCACTTGTCTTAGAAGAGCTGTTCCTTCCTTTATACGTTCATAGTGCTGTGCTGTACAATGGAATCTACACTAATGTCTTAGTATAACTGTTTAATTGATACATTCATAAGTGACATTCAGGGGAGGTAACCTGTGCAGAATCCCACTATGAGGCCATGCCAAGTATATCCATAATTTTGCCCAGTATTTTGGATTCTTAATCTAATCTATTCAATGAATGCACGTTTGCTTTTCTCAAACCATACAACTGATGGGGCCCTGGTGGTGCAGAGATTAAGCGTTTGGCTGATAACCACAAGGTAGACAGTATGAATCTACCAGCCACTCCTTGGAAACCCTATGGAGCAGTTCCACTCTGTCCTATAGGGTCACTATGAGTAGGAACTGACTTAATGGCAAACAGTTTATTTGTTTGTTTTTAATACCATTGATACGGAAGTTAAGCCTTTTGTCTTGATCATGATATAATTTATCCACCCGAGGGTTTGCTATCTCACTTTTTCCTTTCCCTCCTGCATTTTGAATACCATTATGCAAATAAATACTTAAAAGCTCAGCAAAAATGTTGATGTTATTTGTAAGGGGCACTATGAGTTAGAATCGCCTCGACAACAACAGGTTTGGTTTTGGTTTTAGAACCTATAGAAGCAGTAGTCAAGGAATCAAACGACAAATTGCATTAGGCAAATTTGCAGAAAAAGATCTCTTTAAAGTGTTAAAAAAAAAAAAAAAAAGGAAAAAAAGATGTCACTTTGAGGACTAAGGTGAGCCTGACCCAAGCCATGGCATTTTTCAGTCGCCTCATATGCATACAACAGCTGGACAAGGAATAAGGAAGACCTAAGAAGAACTGATGCATTTGAATCATGGTGTTGGTGAGGAATACTGAATATATCATGATCTGCCAGAAGAATGAACAAATCCTTGTTGGAAGAAGTACAGCCAGCATGTCCTTAGAAGCAAGGATGGCGAGACTTCATCTCATGTACTTTGGACATGTTATCAGGAGGAACGAGTCCCTAGAGAAGGACATCATGTTTGGTAAAGTAGAGGGTCAGCAAAAAAGTAGAAATCTCAGCAAGATGAATTAACACAGTGGCTGCAATAATGGGCTCAAGTGTAACAATTCTGAGGGTGTTGCAGGACTGTGCAGTGTTTCATTCTGTTGTACATAGGGTGGTTATGAGTCAGAACCAACTTGATGGCACCTAACAACAACAATAACAACAATTTCTTCTATGGAAGAAATACTGGAAGTAGGTATTCTACTAGGTAGCATTATACACTGTCACAAAATAACAAATGCAGAGCAATGAAGTGTGTGATGTGGAATATATTAAGTCTTTTGAAAATAAGTGGCATCTAACCCTTCAAAGTCAATTCTGCATAACGTTGTTCCCCCAAAATAATTTCTCCCACCATATACTTCATACTTCCTGAAAACTGTTTCATATCTGTTACCTCCTTCTAATTCACCTGTTTCCTCCATAAACCCACTGATAACTTATGTCGTAAAAGCAGTCAAGCAGCCAACAAACAAAAAACAAAATGAAGTCTGTAAATGACCTTCTGTTTTCCAAAATCAATGTGATCCCTTCATACATTCATTTTGTCTATGCACTTACCTCAGGATTTACAACAAATAACTTTATACTTCTTACCAAGATTGTCTCTTCTCAGCATCCAGTTCCCTAGACCAGTGACCCCGGCTCCACAAGAGCAGCATCACTTAGGAACTTGTTATAAAGGCAAATTTTCTTGACTCAATGTACCCTAGACATGCTGAATCAGAAACTGTGGGATGGGGTCCAGTGAGATGTGCTTTAATTGTATTGAGTAATTAAAACATTAATTCAAATTAGTATTTTTTAGATAAGATGAAACAAAATAAAGATAAAAGATGAGTACGAATGATTTTGATGTTCCCTAGAGTTTGAGAGCCGTGCCTTAAGCGTATTTGGATCGCATCTAGCCATTAATAAAATGTCTTTGTGTTTTTCACTGCCCAATTTTCATGTTGCTTTTCTCTTAAAACTAGGTCCCCCCTCCAGAAAAAAAAAGTCTTTTACTTTTCTTTGGCTCTGTCTCTAAAGTCTCCTTTGGCTGTATCATCACTCAGCCAAAATTAGTTCTCAGCAACAATCTCTACTTGTCTTTGGAGATCCAGTTGTTTGTCTCAAAATTATAATTGTCAAAGAGGAAAATTAGAAACAGACATCTTCCTTTGATTTTACAATTTTTTCCTACCCAGAAAACCAAATATTAACCATAAAAATTCCTGACCCCAAATTAATCTTGCCGGGTGCTTCTGTCATCCCCATTTTTTTTTTTCCTGTTCAAAGCCAGTTTTATTTAATTTAAATTTCAAAAGGTGTAATGGTTGCAGGTGTGTGGAGGGACAGAGACCACCTTGTGACCTGATATCAGTTGATTGCAGTAAAAGGGGGGAGGGCAACTTACAATCTATCATGTTAGGATTAGACAATGGTTCATCTTCTATTTGTCTCCCTCCTCTTCTACTTATAAGCTTCATTGTAACTAGCCTACGCCTCACCATTTGCTTTTTTTTTTTTTTTCGGAATCACAGTGGTTTTCTTATATGCATATAGAATAACTACTCAGAATAAACCTTATGTTTCAATTTTGTTAAGTTTTGATTATTTTTAACAATGCTCTGAATTTACATTTTAATTGCTTAACAAGTAATACATGCTTTCCTAAAGAAAAATTATAATAAACATGTAAGATGCTGTCTGTTGGGACAAATGAGGGTGTACAATATATGCTTCAGGAGAGATGAGGTAATTAGGGTATATTTCATATAAAAAATATGGGATATAAAATAATTAACACTTGAAAAATGGGAAATATTTGGGAACGAAAAAGTGGAGAGAATATCTTTTAATCCAGGCAACATGGTGTGAACAAAGCAGAACCTCGGCAGCCTGAAGGGTGTGTAGGTAGAACACTCTGTAGAACAAGGGTCCCTAAATTGGTCTAGGGTAAGAGAGAGAGGAGAGTTGAGGGGATGGATAATAGGTTCATATCTAAAAACAGAATAATAAAGGTAGAATTTTCTAGAAGGTAACTGCTCCTCATATTTAGTAACCTTTGCAAGGAAGACATTTTTAAGGTAGAGAGACAAGTCAGGGTAGTATCCTGATAGCATAGGTATGAGTTATTAAAAGATGGCCTGGAATAAGTAGTCACAATAAGATTGAAAGGGAAAGAAAAGACACAAAATAATTTAAACAAGATAAAGGGAATGAATGAAAAGTTTCAACATGTTATCGATTGAATGCAAGTGAAATGAAGGTTAAAATAAAATTTTAGATATAGAGGTGTGGCTGTAAATTTTTCCATCTTGGCTACAAAATTGGGAGGGAGGGAGAATATGCTGCTCTGTGCTGGCCTTGCTTCCCTGCCCCTTTCCCACAGTGAAACACTTTGTCCTAGCCTACCTGTGCCCTGTTCCCCAGCCTAACAGCAAACCCTTCTGCTTATTAGAGCACAAGAGATGACAGCAAGACAGCACTGAGCAACAATCTATTTATTGGTGCCACAACCATACTCTCACTGGCAGCCAAATGCAGGAGGTGGTCTTGTTGCACGAGAGTGTTCTTACCTCAGGGAAGATGGACAACCCATTTTACTTCTTATTTTTCTTTAATTATGAAATAAAACAATCTAACAAGGAAAAATCTCCACTGGTTTTAAGAACGTTCTTGCCTCACTCATCGGCTGTCAGCTCCCTGCAGCCCACTTGCCTGTGGAAGATCTCTCGCCGTGGGGAACTGCCCCTTGCGTTTGTCTGCCAATGCAAGGTGAGGGGGTGACACCAATAAGTAGATTGTTGTTCCATGCTATCTTGTGGTCATATCTTTTTTTTTGATCATGAATTCCCTGGAACTCAACACAGACCCCAATCTGTATATTTTGAAACAATGGCAAAATACTTAACTGTCTTTGACCCAATTCAAGGAAGAGTTTACTAGTATACAGATTCAGATAAATCAGCTAGAGCAAATCATTATCAGAATAAAATTAAAGATTCTTATATTTTGAGAAGCCTCTTAAAATTTCTCTAGGCCCACAAATAATTTTGCATGTGAACAGTCCCCTTCCTGCTTTTTAAATAACCCAGAGTCTAGGTACCAGGGTCATGGTGAGGATGTGTCTTATAGTTGACTAGGATCCCACTCCCCAACTCTAATTCTTCAAAGTATAGCAGCCGATTGTTTTGTTTTCTTAAGAATAAGGGGATCTGAGGAAGCCCCTTATTTTTATTTTGGAATGCTGGTAGAAGTCAGGGATGATTCACAGTTTGAGAAACACACTATTGGGAAACTGAGATCCTGACCACTCACCCTGCAATATTTAATCTCTCCATGCAGTGTTTAATATAACTTACATCTGTGCTCAAAGCAACCCATTACATGCCCGTTACACTGAAGGCTTGGACCTGTAAAGCGTTTAAGGGATTAGCCCCACTTCACACAATGGTGGAGCTGGAATTTGAACACAAGTGGCCTCACTCCAAACCCCTGGCTTCTAGTTGCTGTGCTAGAATGTTTGACACTACGTTGTGGACTCAGACACACTCGGCTGTATCCCAGTTTGTCGTCATAAAACAGCTTTTGCAAAAATGACTCTTTAACCTTTCTCTTCAGCACGGTGCTTCTCTTTATTTAAAATAAACCTCATATCTTAATTCTTCCTATTGCTGAAAGGTGACTGAGTTTATTTCAACTCATAGCAAACACATGTGACAGAGTAGAACTCTCCCTGAGGATTTTTTAGGCTGTAATGGTTTTGGGAACAGATTGCCAGGTCTTTCTTCCACGGAGCCACTAGGTGGGTTCGAACCACCAATCTTTCCATTAGTAGCCCAGGGCTTAACCACTGGGCACAGGATACACAAAAGTTCAACAGCTGGTAAAGGGCTAGTTTTGTGGGGTCCCCTCCTATCTCTTCTCATGAACTTCCAGGGGATGACACTAACGGCTAATATTCAACACATTCTTACTTTGTCCACCTACTCATATCATTTTGGAGCCTCACAGCTGACCTGTTATCCACACTTTAAAAATGAGAAAATGTATACAAAAGTGAAGACATTTGATTAGGGTTGAAAAAGGGATGTAGAAGGAAGAAACAGACAAGGACTGTCTGACCTTACCCAGGTTCCTCCAGTCAAAGTACATGATCTTATATACAGTCTTACCTGGGCAGAGTAGACTAAACCATGGATTTCTGGCCTATGCCTCCTCCTTATTTTAATGACTTCTCCTTGAGTTAAGAACATACCCTGGGAATAGAACCAAATTAACCACCACACTGTCCTCAGAAGGAAAGGGGTGTTACAGGAGTTAACTCATTTATCCCCAGAGCTGCAAGGAAATCTCAAAAGACACAGATTATTCTAGCTTTTTACCTGGGACCAGCATTCCTTAACATTGTGATAATAAAAAGTATAACACCTCATTCTTTCGATGTGAATATATTTGTCAGTAAACCTGAGCAAGCTTTAAAAGTGCACTAGCTGTTAGTCTTAATTTTTACGTGAGACATCTTTTCATATGTTTTTCTATTTATATTGATTTTATTGCTTTCTTTAAACTTCCTGTGTGTTAGGAAATTTAGGTCCTGTCACTGCCATACTTCTTAGGTGTGGAAAAGTTAGGTTTTTTATTTTATCTGTGCTGATATTTTGCCCACAGGTTTCATTTAATCGAGTCAAATATGCTAGCCCTTTTCTTTAATGCTCTGGCTTTGGAAGCTTGCTTGAAAATGTGTTTCCTTTCCTTCTATGATTTGGGTTGTAGTATATTAAAAAAAAAAAAAAACAAGATACAATTTCCTATTTTTTAAGCACCACTTTTTTTTTTTTTTAACATCACTCAGTGGTATTTTAACTTATTTTTCAAAGGAATGTTATATAGTTCTTCTTAGGTGCTAATATAAGTGATTGAAATAATTTATTCTCCTATTTTGGATCTATTATAATTCACAGATATTAACAGTCTAATTATACATAAAACAAGTCATTTATTTATGTAACTTTTCTAACAGCCACTTATTGAATTACCTTATTATATCAATATGCTATTTTTAGGTTTTCCAGATATACAATGATAATCATCTAAGAATAAAGATAATTTTGCCCTTCCAATTTTCGAAACGGGTATTTATTTCACATATCTACCTTTACTGACAAACACAAAATAATATTGACTAACAAGTGTATTTTCCTTATTTCTGTCATTATAGGAAATATCTGTCATGCAAACTTAACAATAAAAAAAAAAACAATAAACCTACTGCTAAATTATTATTAAGAATCAGTGTTGACTTTAGTGATGGCATAGTTTTCTGTAATTAATGGTGAATGTATTAATAGATTTCTAATTACTAAAGCCTATTTAATCCCTGAAAATAACCAACTTTTGTGCTGTATTTTTTAACCTGTTTTTGAATAATGGTTAATATTCCCTTAGTTATACACATTTCCTTGGTTTCCAGAAACATAATGGGCAGTTGTGTAGCTTTTTTTTTCTTAGTATGTATTGTTAAAAATCAAAATGATCGACAGTATCTTGTTAATATCTCCCAGTTTCTGTCCCTCAAAGTACTGATACATAACATGCATGGGTCATGAAAACACTATGCTCGCTGAAAAATGCCGCTCACAGAAAGCCAGATAATTCCATTTTAATGAAATGTGTATAATAGGCAAGTCCGTACAGATAAAAACCAGATTGGTGCCTACTAGGAGCAAGGAGGATGGAAAAATGGGGAGTGACCGATTAATGGGCACAGGGTATTTTTAAGAAGTGATGAAAATGTTCCACAATGAGATAGTGGTGATGGTTACACAATTCTCTGAAAATGTTAAGACACTCTAAATTGTTCACTGTAAAGGGTAAATTGTGTAGTATGTGAATTATATCACAATAAAATACGCTATATTTTTTAAAAAATTAGCACCATCTACTATGTCTTACACATAATTTCAGACTGTTTTAATGCACAGATCAATGCAACTCTCTATATAATTAAGGGTATATCTGTAAAAATCCAGCTATATACAACCCCTCCTTTTTTTTAGTACAAAATTCTCTTTCAGGCATGTGTCCTGATTTGTTTAATCTGTGTCCTACTGATGAACAATTATTAGTGGTGGCGCAGTGGTTAAGAGCTTGACTGCTACCTGAAAGGTGGCAGTTTGAATCCACCAGCTGCTGCTTGGAAGCTCTGTGGGGCGGTTAGTTCTACTCTCTCCATTGTAGGGTCACTGTGAGTCAGAATCCTTGGCTTCGTGGCAAGGGGTTTGTTTGGCGATCAACCGATGAACACTTACGTTGTTATTTCTACTGCCATTACTTTTTTCTTTTTTTTACAAATAACGTTGGAAAGAACATGTGTGCATAGATGTGTTACACAGTCCTGAGTTTGATTGTTGCTAAGTCCTGTCCAGTCAGTTTTGACTGATAGTGACCCTAAGTTTACAAATAAGATAAACTACTTTAGTACCTATTACTGAGTTAAGAGACAAGAGTTGCTGAAAGGTGCAAATGGTTAAAATACTCAGCTGCTAACTGAAATGTTGGAGGTTCAAATCCACCCAGAGTTGTCTTGAAAGAACAGCCTGAAGATGTTTCTG
This sequence comes from Elephas maximus indicus, assembly GCF_024166365.1. Lineage (NCBI taxonomy): Eukaryota > Metazoa > Chordata > Mammalia > Proboscidea > Elephantidae > Elephas > Elephas maximus. Next base: position 134,203,445 of record NC_064826.1, read on the forward strand.
GAAAACACATTAAAGACTGTATGGAGCACAGTTCTACCCTGACACACATGCGGTGTCCATGGGTTGGAATCGACCCCATGGCAATTAATTACTGGTAAGAGACAAGAACATTTTGAAGTGTGTTGATACATTGCCTTATCTAAACACATTTTCCATTTCCATTTGTCCATATGACATAAAGCTGTGCGATTAACTCTGCAGTCTTCTTCTATATAATCTTTTCTGATATAATCTGTACATTTCTTTTTTTTTACCCTTTATTTTTATTTATTTACTTATTTAATTAATTTTTATTAAGCTTCAAGTGAACATTTACCATTCCAATCAGTCTGTCACATGTAGGTTTACATACATCTCACTCCCTTCTCCCACTTGCTCTCCCCCTATTGAGTCAGCCCTTTCAGTCTCTCGTTTCGTGCCAATTTTGCCATCTTGCCTCTCTCTCTATCTTCCCATCCCCCCTCCAGTCAAGAGTTGCCAACACACTCTCCAGTGTCCACCTGATTTAATTAGCTCACTCTTCATCAGCATCTCTCTCCCCCCCACTGACCAGTCCTTTTCATGCCTGATGATTTGTCTTCGGGGATGGTTCCTGTCCTGTGCCATCAGAAGTTCTGGGGAGCATTGTCTCTGGGATTCCTCTAGTCGCAGTCATACCATTAGGTATGGTCTTTTTATGAGAATTTGGGGTCTGTATCCCATTGGTCTCCTGCTCCCTCAGGAGTTGTCTGTTGTGCTCCCTGATAGGGCAGACATCAATTGTGGCCAGGCACCAACTACTTCTTCTGATCTCAGGATAATGTAGGTCTCTGGTTCATGTGGCCCTTTCTGTCTCTTGGGTTCTTAGTTGTCATGTGACCTTGGTGTTCTTCCTTTGCCTCTGCTCCAGGTGGGTTGAGACCAATTGATGTATCTTAGATGGCCGCTTGTTGGCATTTAGGACCCCAGGCTCCACAATTCAAAGTGGGATGCAGAATGTTTTCATAATAGAATTATTTTGCCCATTGACTTAGAAGTCCCCTCAAACCAAGTTCCCCAGACCCCAGCCCCTGCTCCGCTGACCTTTGAAGCTTTCAGTTTATCCCGGAAACCTCTTTGCTTTTAGTCCAGTCCAATTAGGCTGACCTTCCTTGTAGTGAGGGTTGTCTTTCCCTTCACCCAAAGCAGTTCTTATCTACAGATTGATTAATAAAAAGCCCTCTCCCTCCCCCCTTTGTAACCACAAAAGTATGTGTTCTTCTCCGTTTTTTCTATTTCTCAAGATCTTATAATAGTGGTCTTATACAATATTTGTCCTTTTGCCTCTGACTCATTTTGCTCAGCATAATGTCTTCCAGATTCCTCCATGTTATGAAATGTTTCAGAGATTCCTCACTGTTCTTTATCGATGCGTAGTATTTCATTGTGTGAATATACCACAATTTATTTACCCATTCATCCGTTGATGGACATCTTGGTTGCTTCCAGCTTTTTGCTATTGTAAACAGCGCTGCAATAAACATGGGTGTGCATGTATCTGTTTGTGTGAAGGCTCTTGTATCTCTAGGGTATATTCCGAGGAGTGGGATTTCTGGGTTGTATGGTAGTTCTATTTCTAACTGTTTAAGATAACGCCAGATGGATTTCCAAAGTGGTTGTACCATTTTACAATCCCACCAGCAGTGTATGAGAGTTCTAATCTCTCTGCAGCCTCTCCAACATTTATTATTTTGTGTTTTTTGGATTAATGCCAGTCTAGTTGGTGTGAGATGGAATCTCATCGTAGTTTTAATGGCTAATGATCGGGAGCATTTTCTCATGTATCTGTTGGCTGCCTGAATATCTTCTTTAGTGAAATGTGTGTTCATATCCTTTGACCACTTCTTGATTGGGTTGTTTATCTTTTCGTGGTTGAGTTTTGACAGAATCATATAGAGTTTAGAGATCCGGCGCTGGTCGGAGATGTCATAGCTGAAAATTCTTTCCCAGTCTGTAGGTGGTCTTTTTACTCTTTTGGTGAAGTCTTTAGATGAGCATAGGTGTTTGATTTTTAGGAGCTCCCAGTTATCTGGTTTCTCTTCATCATTTTTGGTAATGTTTTGTATTCTGTTTATGCCCTGTATTAGGGCTCCTAGGGTTGATCCTATTTTTTCTTCCATGATCTTTATCGTTTTAGTCTTTATGTTTAGGTGTTTGATCCACTTGGAGTTAGTTTTTGTGCATGGTGTGAGGTATGGGTCCTGTTTCATTCTTTTGCAAATGGATATCCAGTTATGCCAGCACCATTTGTTAAAAAGTCTATCATTTCCCCAATTGACGGACACTGGTCCTTTGTCAAGTATCAGCTGCTCATATGTGGATGGATTTATATCTGGGTTCTCAATTCTGTTCCATTGGTCTATGTGCCTGTTGTTGTACCAATAACAGGTTGTTTTGACTACTGTGGCTGTATAATAGGTTCTGAAATCAGGTAGAGTGAGGCCTCCCACTTTCTTCTCCTTTTTCAGTAATGCTTTGCTTATCCGGGGGTTCTTTCCCTTCCATATGAAATTGGTGATTTGTTTCTCTATCCCCTTAAAATATGACATTGGTAATTGGATTGGAAGTGCATTATATGTATAGATGGCTTTTGGTAGAATAGCCATTTTTACTATGTTAAGTCTTCCTATCCATGAGCAGGGTATGTTCTTCCACTTAAGTATGTCCTTTTGAATTTCTTGTAGCAGAGTTTTATAGTTTTCTTTGTATAGGTCTTTTACATCCTTGGTAAGATATATTCCTAAGTATTTTATCTTCTTGGTAGCTACTGTGAATGGTATTGATTTGGTTATTTCCTCTTCGGTGTTCTTTTTGTTGATGTAGAGGAATCCAAGTGATTTTTGTATGTTTATTTTATAACCTGAGACTCTTCCAAACTCTTCTATTAGTTTCAGTAGTTTTCTGGAGGATTCCTTAGGGTTTTCTGTGTATAAGATCATGTCATCTGCAAATAGTGATAGCTTTACTTCCTCCTTACCAATCTGGATACCCTTTATTTCTTTGTCTAGCCTAATTGCCCTGGCTAGGACTTCAAGTATGATGTTGAATAAGAGCGGTGATAAAGGGCATCCTTGTCTGGTTCCCGTTCTCAAGGGAAATGCTTTCAGGTTCTCTCCATTTAGAGTGATATTGGCTGTTGGCTTTGCATAGATGCCCTTTATTATGTTGAGGAATTTTCCTTCAATTCCTATTTTGGTAAGAGTTTTTATCATAAATGGGTGTTGGACTTTGTCAAATGCCTTTTCTGCATCAATTGATAAGATCATGTGGTTTTTGTCTTTTGTTTTATTTATGTGATGGATTACATTAATGGTTTTTCTGATATTAAACCAGCCTTGCATACCTGGTATAAATCCCACTTGATCAGGGTGAATTATTTTTTTGATGTGTTGTTGGATTCTATTGGCTAGAATTTTGTTGAGGATTTTTGCATCTATGTTCATGGGGGATATAGGTCTAAAATTTTCTTTTTTTGTAATGTCTTTACCTGGTTTTGGGATCAGGGAGATGGTAGCTTCATAGAATGAGTTGGGTAGTATTCCGTCTTTTTCTATGCTTTGAAATACCTCCAGTAGTAATGGTGTTAAGTCTTCTCTGAAGGTTTGGTAGAACTCTGCAGTGAAGCCGTCTGGGCTAGGACTTTTTTTTGTTGGAAGTTTTTTGATTACCGTTTCAATCTCTTTTTTTGTTATGGGTCTATTTAGTTGTTCTACTTCTGAATATGTTAGTTTAGGTAGGTAGTATTTTTCCAAGAATTTATCCATTTCTTCTAGGTTTTCAAATTTGTTAGAGTACAATTTTACGTAGTAATCTGAAATGATTCTTTTAATTTCATTTGGCTCTGTTGTGATGTGGTCCTTTTCATTTCTTATTCGGGTTATTTGTTTCCTTTCCTGTTTTTCTTTAGTCAGTCTAGGCAATGGTTTATCAATTTTGTTAATTTTTTCTAAGAACCAGCTTTTGGCTTTGTTAATTCTTTCGATTGTTTTTCTCTTCTCTAATTCATTTAGTTCAGCTGTAATTTTTATTATTTGTTTTCTTCTGGTGCCTTCCTCTGGGTTCTTATGTTGCTCACTTTCTATTTGTTCAAGTTGTCGGGACAGTTCTCTGATTTTGGCTCTTTCTTCTTTTTGTATGTGTGCATTTATCGATATAAATTGGCCTCTGAGCACTGCTTTTGCTGTGTCCCAGAGGTTTTGATAGGAAGTATTTTCATTCTCGTTGCTTTCTGTGAATTTCCTTATTCCCTCCTTGATGTCTTCTATAACCCAGTCTTTTTTCAGGACGGTATTGTTCATTTTCCAAGTATTTGATTTCTTTTCCCTAGTTTTTCTGTTATTGATTTCTAGTTTTATTGCCTTGTGGTCTGAGAAGATGCTTTGTAATATTTCGATGTTTTGGATTCTGCAAAGATTTGTTTTATGACCTAATATGTGGTCTATTCTAGAGGATGGTCCATGTGCACTAGAAAAAAAAGTATATTTTGCAGCAGTTGGGTGGAGAGTTCTGTATAAGTCAATGAGGTCAAGTTGGTTGATTGTTGTAAGTAGGTCTTCCGTGTCTCTATTGAGCTTCTTCCTGGATGTCCTGTCCTTCTCCGAAAGTGGTGTGTTGAAGTCTCCTACTATAAATGTGGAGGTGTCTATCTCACTTTTCAATTCTGTTAAAATTTGATTTATGTATCTTGCAGCCCTGTCATTGTGTGCATAAATATTTAATATGGTTATGTCTTCCTGATCAATTGTCCCTTTTATCATTATATAGTGTCCTTCTTTATCCTTTGTGGCAGATTTAAGTCTAAAGTCTATTTTGTCAGAAATTAATATTGCTACTCCTCTTCTTTTTTGCTTATTGTTTGCTTGATATATTTTTTCCATCCTTTGAGTTTTAGTTTGTTTGTGTCTCTAAGTCTAAGGTGTGTCTCTTGTAGGCAGCATATAGATGGATCGTGTTTGTTTATCCAGTCCGTGACTCTCTGTCTCTTTATTGGTGCATTTAGTCCATTTATATTCAGCGTAATTATAGATAAATAAGTTTTTAGTGCTGTCATTTTGATGCCTTTTCATGTGTGTTGTTGGCCATTTCATTTTTCCACATGCTTTTTTGTGCTGAGACGTTTTTCTTAGTAGCTTGTGAGATCCTCATTTTCATAATGTTTAACTTTATGTTTGTTGAGTCATTACGTTTTTCTCGTCTTTTTTCTTGAGTTATGAAATTGATATTCCTTTTTGTGGTTATCTTATTATTTACCCCTATTTCTCTAAGTGAAAACCTAACTTGTATCGTTCTATATCGCCTTGTATCACTCTCCATCTGGCAGTTCAATGCCTCCTATATTTAGTCCCTCTTTTTGATTATTGTGATCGTTTATCTATTGATTTCCATGATTTCCTGTTATGTGAATTATTTTGTTTATGTATTTATTTTTTAGGATTAATCTTAATTTGTTTGTTTTTGTGCTTTCCCTATTTGAGTTGCGTTGATATCAGGACATTCTGTTTTGTGACCTTGTATTGTGCTGGTACCTGATATTATTGGTCATCAGGCCAATCTCCTTTAGCATTTCTTGCAGTCTTGGTTTAGTTTTTGCAAATTCTCTAAACTTGTGTTTATCTGTAAATATCTTAATTTCTCCTTCATATTTCAGAGAGAGTTTTGCTGGATATATGATCCTTGGTTGGCAGTTTTTCTCGTTCAGTGCTCTGTATATGTCGTCCCATTCCCTTCTTGCCTGCTTGGTTTCTGCTGAGTAGTCTGAACTTATTCTTATTGATTCTCCCTTGAAGGAAACCTTTCTTTTCTCCCTGGCTGCTTTTAAAATTTTCTGTTTGTCTTTGGTTTTGGCAAGTTTGATGATAATATGTCTTGGTGTTTTTCTTTTTGGATCAATCTTAAATGGGGTTCGATGAGCATCTTGGATAGATATCCTTTCGTCTTTCATGATGTCAGGGAATTTTTGTGTCAGGAGTTCTTCAACTATTTTCTCTGTGTTTTCTGTCCCCCCTCCCTGTTCTGGGACTCCAATCACCCGCAGGTTATCCTTCTTGATAGAGTCCCACATGATTCTTAGGGTTTCTTCATTTTTTTTAATTCTTTTATCTGATTTTTTTCAGCTATGTTGGTGTTGATTCCCTGGTCCTCCAGAAGACCCAGTCTACATTCTAATTGCTCGAGTCTGCTCCTCTGACTTTCTATTGCGTTGTCTAATTCTGTAATTTCATTGTTAATCTTTTGGATTTCTACATGCTGTCTCTCTATGAATTCTTGCAACTTATTAATTTTTCCACTATGTCCTTGAATAATCTTTTTGAGTTCTTCAACAGTTTTATCAGTGTGTTCCTTGGCTTTTTCTGCAGTTATCCTAATTTCATTTGTTATATCTTTAAGCATTCTGTAAATCAGTTTTTTATATTCTGTATCTGATAATTCCAGGATTGTATCTTCATTTGGGAAAGATTTTGAGTCTTTTGTTTGGGGGGTTGGAGAAGCTGTCATGGTCTGTTTCTTTATGTGGTTTGATATGGACTGCTGTCTCCGAGCCATCACTGGGAAACTAGATTTTCCAGGTAATCAGCTAAAAAAAAAATGCAGTCAGATCCCTATCTGAATTCTCCCTCTGGCTCAGGGTATTCGGATGTTAATGGAGCCACCTGGGGAGGGTGGGGGAGGGATCAGAGAGCTAGGAGTGTAGCACCACAGAATATAGAGCTGATCCCCGCATTCACGCTCCGCCCCCGTCCACCAAAATCCCGGCGGGACGGCTCCCCGGCTGGGACGCTACTCTCCCCCTCCCAGACCAGTCACTTCCTCTCAGGGACTTCTCCCTCCGGTGCTCTGCACCACTTGAGCGAACTGGGTGGGCGTCCCCCGCACAAACATGTGGGCCCCGCCCCTGGGTCGCTTTAGGGAAATATAGCTGATCCCCCCCCTCTCGCACCACACCCGCTTCCCCCCAAACTCCTGGCGGGACGGCTCCCCCGCTGGGACGCTGCTCTCCCTGCTCCAAGATCTGTCACTGCCTCCCGGGTGCTTCTCCCACCGACTGCGCCGCTACGCCGCCCGCACCAACCAGCTAGACTTCCTCCCGGGATGGGTTCGGGGGGGGTAGGGCTGGGCCCCTTGTCTGTGCCGTCTGCCCCCCTGGGCTCTGCCCCAGATCGGGCTCCGAAGGTCACCTGCCTGGTACGCTGGCTCCTAGTTCTGAAAACGGTCGCTGTCTGCCCGTATTTGTTCGTTTTCCGTCTCTAAGTCTGTGTTTGTTGTTCAGAGTTCGTAGATTGTTATGTATGTGATCGATTCACTTGTTTTTCCGAGTCTTTGTTGCAAGAGGGATCCGCAGTAGCGTCCACCTAGTCCGCCATCTTGGCCCCCTCCAATGGACTTTTTCAAGGACAGAAATGTGTCTAGCGTGACAGAGGAAATAAAATATTGGCTTAATTTTAATGAATTAAAAGTTAAGTTCAATTAGCCACATGCAGATTGTGTCTACTATTCTTGATCTTCACAGATTTGGAGTGAAAATGATAAACTCAAATTGCAAAATTCTGGTTACAAAGTATAAAATAATCTTTTTTTCTGCCTAATGTGGAGGAAAATGTTATTATTGTAGCCATAGCACTGTAGAAAACAGGAAGTACACAAGATGGTTAAGTTCGTATATGCCTGAGAGAGAAAATTCTTCTTACTATGGACCTACCACACCAGTGAGACTTCTGGGGACCAGAAATCAAGCTGCTTCTCCAAGGTTTGAACCATGTGCCAGTTTCTACTAAGAATGGGGCAAAGGGATCACTGAATCTTAAAGGAATGCTGTCTTCTGATATATGCTACTCTCAACCATTGGCAGTTGACAAAACAAACAACTAAACTAACAGTTGAAGTAGAGCATTGACCAGTTTAAAGGAAGACACAAAGCAGAGAAGGGTACACTCTCCCCAGAATCATTGCATATTCATCAGAGCTTCTTCAATTGCCAATGACCTTATAGTAAAAAAAAAAAAGTCACATCAAATAAATTATAATTGTAAAAAAAAAAAAAAATCCCGTTGTAGTTAGCTTCTTCCAAAAATAGAGTTCTGGCAACATATTGGAATTGTTTCTTGTGATGGAAAAAGTGAATGAGCTTCCATTGCAGATAACAATGATGGCGAGTACACTTCCTGCATACTGGAATTTTTTTTTTTTATGATAAAAATTGTCTATGTCTCAATGATATGCTTTTAGCCAGAGTAAATAAAGTAATGCCTCATTCGTCTCGGACCCTCACTTGCTCTGTAGGACACAATGACTCTGTGGATATAAACCCCAAAAGACATATGGTGAAAGAGTCAGATGCATGTAACTTTGTTCTCATTAAGAATAAAGTAAATGAGTAATAAAGACAGGCTTTTCAAAAAATGGGGAAACCCTGGTGGTGTAGTGGTTAAGAGCTATGGTTAGTAACCAAAAGGTCGGCAGTTCGAATCCTCCAGGTGCTCCTTGCAAACTCTGTGAGGCAGTTCTACTCTGTCCTATAGGGTCACTGTGTGTTGGAATTGACTTAAAGAAAATGGATTTTCAAAAAATGTGTAAATATTAATTAAGAAAAATCAATTGAAACATAATCAAAGAAACCCAGATAGATGTATTCTTATTTTTGTTATTGTTGTTAGGTGCCATCGAGTCGGTACTGACACATAGCAACTCTGTGTAACACAGAAAGAAACACTGCCCGGTCCTCTGCCATCCTGACAATCATTGTTATGCTTGAGCCCATTGCTGCAGCCGCTGTGTCAATCAATCTCATCGAGGGTCTTCCTCTTTTCCGCTGACCCTGTACTTTACTAAGCCTGGTTTCCTTCTTCAGGGACTGATCTCTCCTGACAACATGCCCAAAGTATGTAAGACACAGTCTAGCCATCCTTGCTTCCTAGGAGCATTCTGGTTGTACTTCTTCCAAGACAGATTTGTTCATTCTTTTGACAGTCCATGGTATATTCTATATTCCTAGCCAAAACCACAATTCAAAGGCATCAATTCTTCTTTGGTCTTCCTTATTCATTGTCCAGCTTTCACATGCATATGATGCGACTGAAAATACCATGGCTTGGGTTAGGTGCACCTTAGTCTTCAAGGTGCCATTTTTGCCTCTCAACACTTTAAAGAGGACCTTTGCAGCAGATTTGCCCAATGCAATGCGTCTTTTGATTTCTTGACTGCTGCTTCCATGGGTGTTGATTGTGGATCCAAGTAAAATGAAATCCTTGACAACTTCAATCTTTTCTCCATTTTTCATGATGTTGCTTATTGGTCCAGTTGTAAGAATTTTTGTTTTCTTTTATGCTGAGGTGCAATGCATACTGAAGGCTGTGGTCTTTGATCTTCATCAGTAAGTGCTTCAAGTCCTCTTCACTGTCAGCAAGGAAGGTTGTGCCATCTGCATATCAGTGGTTATTAGTGAGTCTTCCTCCAATCCTGATGACTCATTCTTCTTCATATAGTCCAGTTTCTCAGATTATTTGCTCAGCATACAGTTTGAGTGAGTGGTGAAAGGATACGACACTGATGCACACCTTTCCTGATTTTATACCACACAGGATCTCCTTGTTCTGTTTGAACGACTGCTTTTAATCTACGTACAGTTTCCTCATGATCACAATGAATTGTTCTGGAATTCCCATTATTCTCAATGTTATCCATAATTTATTATGATCCGTAGAGTCGAATGCCTTTGCAGGTAAACATCTTTCTGGTACTCTGCTTTCAGCCAGGATGCACCTGACATCAGTGATGATATCCCTGGTTCCATGTCCTCTTCTGAATCTGGCCTGAATTTCTGGCAGTTTCCTGTGGATATACTGCTGCAGCCACTTTTGAATGATCTTCAGCAAAATTTTACTTGCATGTGATTTTAATGATGTTGTTTGATAATTTCTGCATTCATTTGGATCACCTTTCTTGGGAATAGGTGTAAATATGGACTGCTTCCGGTAGATTGACCAGGTAGCTCTCTTCCAAATTTCTTGGCATAGATGAGTGAGCACTTCCAGTTCTTCATTCCTTTGTTGAAACATCTTGATTGGTATTCCATCAATTCCTGCACCTTTGTGTTTTGCCAGTGCCTTCAGTGCAGCTTGGATGTCTTCCTTCAGTGCCATCAATTCCTGATCGTAGTCTACCTTCTGAAATGGTTGACCGTTGACCAGTTCTTTTTGGTATGGTGACTCTATTCTTTCCATCTTACTGAGTTGTTTAATATTTTTCATGTAGAACCCTTCAATATTGCAACTCGAAACTTGAATTTTTTCTTCAGTTCTTTCAGCTTGAGAAATCCTGAATCTGTTCTTCCCTTTTGGTTTTCTAACTCTAGGTCTTTGCACATGTCATTATAATACTTCATTTTGTCTTCTCAAGCTGCCCTTTGAAACCTTCTATTCAGTTCTTTTACTTCATTATTTCTCCCTTCACTTTACTACTCTACGTTCAAGAGCAAGTTTCAGAGTCTTCTGATATCTGTTTTGGTCTTTTCTTTCTTACCTCTCTTTTTAATGACCTCTTGCTTTCTTCATGTATGATGTTCTTGATGTCATTCCACAACTTGGCTGGTCTTTGGTCATTAGTGTTCAATGTGTAAAATCTTTTCGTGAGATGATTTCTAAATTCAGGTGGGATATACTCAAGGTCGTGCTTTGGTTTTTGTGGACTTATTTTAATTTTCTTCAGTTTCAACTTCAACTTACATGTGAGCAATTGACGGTCTGTTCCACATTTGACACCTGGCCTTGTTCTAACTGATGATATTGAGTTTTTCTTTCCAGAGTTGTAGTCAGTTTGATTCCTGTGTATTCCATCTGGTGATGTCTATGTGTATAGACTCCATTTATGTAGTTGAGAAAAGGTATTTGCAATGTAGAAGTCATTGGTCTTGCAAAATTAAATCATGTGATATTCAGCATCATTTCTATCACCAAGGCCCTATTTTCCAGCTACCAATGTTTTTTCTTTGGCTCCAAGTTTCTCATTCCAATCACCAGTAATTATCAATGCAGCCTGATTGCACGTTCTATCAATTTCAGACTGCAAAAGTTGGTAAAAATCTCCAATTTCTTCATCTTTGGCCTTAGTGGTTGGTGCATAAACTTGAATAATAGTCATATTAATGGGTCTTCCTTGTAGACATATGGATATTATCCTATCACTGACAGCACTGTACTTCAGGATAGAACTTGAAATGTTCTTTATACTGATGAATGCAACGCCATTCTTCAATTTGTCATCCTTGGCATAGTAGAATATATGACTATCTGATTTGAAATGGCCAATGCCATCCATTTCAGCTCACTAATGCTAGGATATCAATGTTTATGTGTTTCATTTCATTTTTTATGATTTCCAATTTTCCTAGGTTCATACTGAGTACATTCCACATTCTGATTATTAATGGATATTTGTAGCTGTCTCTCCTCATTTTGACTAGTGCCACATCAGCAAATGAAGGTCCCAAAATCTTGACCCTACCCACATCATCACGGTTGACTCTACTTTAAAGAGGCAGTTTGTCAACTTTTCCTTTTATGCATAATGGTTTCAGTGTCCAGTCTAAGAACCTTTCTCGAGGCCTTGATTTTGAATATTTTTCCTACATTCTAAAGCATATGTATAGTTTTAATTTTATATTTAAGTCCAGAATATGTTTTAGCTAGTTTTTGTATTAGGTGTGAGATAGAGATCAGTATTTATTTATTTATTTGTTGGTTTGGTTATGCCTATGAATACTCAATTTCTCCAGCACCATTTGTTGAAAAGATGATCTTTCCTGTACTGAATTGCTTTTGTACCTTTGTCCAAACTCATTTGGGCATATTTGTGTGGGTCAATGTTTTTTTATTCTGTTCCATTAATTTATATGTCTACATATCCATCAATAACACACAGTCTTGAATTTGTGTAGACTGATTCCTCCCACTCTATTCTTCTTTTTCAAAGTTGTTTTAGCTTTTTCTTTGTCTTCCCATCTTTTTTTATAATATTGTTTATACGAACAAAAAATCTTGTGAGATTATTGATATGAGTCTTGTTAAATCAATATATTAATTTGAGAAAATTTGACATTTACTATGTTGAATCTTCCAAGGCAAGATACACTAGAATACCTCAGTTAAAGTTTAGGTTGAAACCTTTTCTTCTACCATGTAGAAGTGGAGCTGATGCAGATATTATGATGACATACCTGGAATCCAGGTGAATCAGGTGAACATTACTCAAGACAATATGAAGATGAATTAGGCTTTGTGTTAGACATTAATATGAAGACATCAATAATATACTTAGGAGGAGCACCCACTTAGAAAATATAATACAAGAAAAGATTCATATATAAAACTATAAGAAACATGGAGAACTAAGGAACAAACAAGAAAAAATATGTAAAACTCATATGAATAATAAATTGTAAGATACTCTTGAAGTATATCAGAATATTTCTGAGAAATTGTATGCTCTTCCTGTCTTGAAAAAAAAAGCGTCATACACATAGATATATCTATACAGAGAGTGAGAGAGATTGATTTATCTCAAGGAAATGGCTCATGCTGTTGTAGAAGCTGGCAAGTTACAAGTTTGTGGATTAGGAATCAGGCTGGAGGCTTCTCTTTACACATGTAGCTGCGAGGGCTGAGGAATCCAAGATTGGCAGGTAAGATGCAGGCTTCTGGCTTACAGACTGTGGAGACCCATGAATCTCAAGATTATCTGGCAGTATGGCAGGACATTGGCACAGGTTTCAGGAACTGGAGATCAGATGATGATGAGCCAGATGCAGGATCCAGAACAAGAAAAAGCCAATGAACTTTGCCAGAGTTCATATACATTGGATACAGGCCACGTCCCCAAGGAAATTCCCCTTACAACTGATTGGCTGATCCCCTCAGATCACATCATGAAAGTGATTACATTATATCATAAAATGGAGTATAACTACATCATTACATGACTGCCAAGCTACATCATTACATAACTGCCAAACCACTGAGAATCATGGCCCAGCCAAGTTGATGCACAATCCTACTCATTTTTGTCAATCCCTTGTCAACTTGGCACCTGTACATGTCTCCTTTTTGGGGGGCTGGATTCATCCACAAACTTAGTTGCAGAAAAACATAAAACTATACTTCTTAGGAAAACATAGTTAATGATATATTTTATAATAAATGATTATTTTAATGTACTAATAATGAATGCACATTATATGCTAGTCAATGAAAAATGTGTGAGATTATATAGTTTTGCAAAATGAGAATTGACATTAGAACTCCCCATGTACATCAGCACGGATATGAAAGGGGAGAAAGTATCAACAGGGGGTGATCAAGAACAAGATATTGTATGGAATTTGAAATGTGCTGTGCCTCAGGAAAGTTTTCATATAGGAACTACTGAGAATTGTATATGGATGGGTGAGGTGAAGACTAAGTAATACCAAAAAGTCAAGTGGAGAATGTAAATTTCATAATACTCTCTTAGGGTGTGATATTTCCCATGTTTTCTGATCATAAAATATAAGTTACTGTTTTTTTCACTGAGTTTGAATTTTAATGTTCATCTAATTGAACAGATAATCTAAAGAAGCACATATATCTCAAATAGTAATTCTTTTATGAGATTTTGAATGATTTAGGCATATAAAGTCCTCACTCTTTTATTCTTATTCATCATTGTTATTATTCAATTATTTTGGGCTGTTAAGATAGTGTTTTTTATTTCTGTATTATTCTGTTGCTCTCTTTTGCTCATGTTCGTGATATGAAAACTTAAACTAGAACTAGGGTTCTGACAGATGTCTCAGGATTATTTCCTTTACATGAGATGTATTTTTTTTTTTCTAATTTGGCACATTACTTAACATATGATGATTCATTTTTTGTGACATAACTTTAATCATTTTCAATGCACATATCATATCCTGTAACACTGAAATCAAATAGTCTCTTTACCTTCATACATATACCTAAATAAATCTTCACAGGGTATCACTGAATAGGTGAGGCAGAAAGAAAAATTCTAGATAAATTTCAAAACTGATTTGTATGTCTGTAGATGAATAAAAAGGAGTCCCTGGGTGGAACAAATGGTTAAGTGTTCAACTATTATTTAAAATGTTGGCAGTTAAAACCCACCCAGAGGCACCTTGGAAAACAGGCCTAGTGATCTGCTTCTGAAAGGTCACAGCCTTAAAAACCCTATGAAGTAATTCTATTTTGCACACATGGGGCCACGATGAGTAGAAATCAACTTGATGGCAACTAATAACAATGACAATGAAGTGAACAATATACCAGGCAAACAGGAAATTTTTCCTAGTCTGAAATGCATTATCATTCACACTAGGCCTGAACGTCTGAATAAAATTAATTCCATGATGAAATTCCAATTCAAAGACCTCAGCTTTGGGGGAGAGGGAGTCTCTGATCTCAAAAATAACCATATTTTATTAGTGTTAAATAATACTTTCTTTGTACCACTCTTTGGAGTTTTACATATTCTAGTGCAAATGTGAATTATTGCACCTTTCTTATGAAATTTTCATACCTGAGCCATCACTGTGGCTGAATGACTGAGTTCCATGTACTAACCAGGTTGTCTTTGTTTGTATTTATATCTGGCACCACTGTCATCTTCATTCATTGGAATTCAAAGACATAGAAAACCAGTGCAACAAAAGTGGATGTGAAAATATAAATTCCATCTTGATTACAGAAAGGTTTCTGAGCTGGCTTTTTTCATACATACAAAGATGATCTGTGCAGATTTATTGTCTCAAGAACAGAATGGTAGGAGGGTTAAAGCATACAAATGAGAATATGAAGAGAATCCCATCTCATACACAAGCTATTTACATGAACTGAAAAATAAAACAATCTCCTTCCATGGGCTTTCTGTGTGTCTTTATGTGTTTATGGAAGTTAAATTGTTCCAAAGGAGAAATGAAAAACAAGTCTTAGATTTGTATCAGGTGGCCTTAATTTTCACAATAAAAGCTGAAAGTATGCTTTTCTGAAAAGAAAAAGGTGCACGAGAACGAATTTGATATTTATAATTGGTAAAACAATTTTGTATGTTTGTTGAGGAAAAGGGAGAGTGATGGATTACAAAATTTCCACCTGCACAGTGAACAAAACTGAGATGTTGGCTAATCTTGATATGATCATATTTTTCTTTCCTAATATCCATCATTTTTCTCTTCTTCAGATGAAGGAATCTATGTTTGGAAAATGGCCAGCCTCACTATGGTAACAGACTTTATCCTGATGGGATTCTCTGACATTGATGAACTTCAAATCTTACATGCTGTCTTAGTTATCTAGTGCTGCTATAATAGAAATACCGTAAGTGGATGGCTTTTTTTAAATTTAGTCTCTCACAGTTTAGGAGGCCAGAAGTCTATATTAAGGGTGCCAGCTCTAGGGGAGGGCTTTCTCTCTTTATTGGTTCTGAGGGAAGGTTCTTGTCATCAATCTTCCCCCAGTCTAGGAGCTTCTCAGCACAGGAACCTCGAGTCCAAAGGACACAATCTGTTCCTGGTGTTGCTTTCTTGGCGGTATGAGGTCTCCCTGTCTCTCTGTTCACTTCTTTTTCATAACCACAAAAGAGATTGCCTTAAAACACAACCTAATTTTGTAGATTGAGTTCTGTCCATTAACATAACTGCCTCTAACACTGTTTCACTAACACCATATGGTAGGATTTACAACACAAAGGAACATCAGATGACAAAACGGTGGAAAATCACACAACACTAGAAATCACGGCCTAGCTAATTTGACACATATTTTGGGGGGACACAATTCAATCCATGACACATGCTATACTATTTCTGTTGATCTACATGATAGCTCTGATGGGAAATACCTTGATCATCACTTTCACCTCTCTTGATCAGTGTCTTCCTACTCCTATGTACTTGTTCCTGAAGCAACTCTCTCATTTAAGACTTCTGTTTCATCTCAGTCACTATACCGAAATCTATCAATAATTTATTAACACATACCAGGTCCATTTCTTTCCTGGCTTGTATCCCACAATTGTTCTTAGTCCTTTATCTAGCCTTTTCAGAGTTAGTCTTACTCACGGTGATGGTCTATGACCATTATTGAGCCATTTGTCATCCGTTACGCTATGAGGCTGTCATGAACAGGAACTTCTGTATGTACTTGGTGGTAACTTCTTTGCTTAGTGCAGCCGTGTACACGCCCATCATCTTCTCATTAACCTTCTGTAGCTTCTTCATACAACAATTTTCTGTGTTGTGCCTTCCTTAATGAAGATCTCATGCATTGGCAGACATATTGCTAAAACTATCACGACTGTTATCCTTTTTTTCTTGGACACGGGATGCTTTATTTCCACAGTAATGTCCTAAATATATTGATATATTTCTTGCTTTGCTGAGAATCCCATCAGCTCAGGGAAGATCAAAAGCCTTTTCAACCCGTCTACTCCAACTACTTGTCAAGACCTTGTTTTTCTCAACTGGCACTACGCCCTATTTGATGCCTAAGTCACATAGCCCATCTATTCTGAATCTTTTATTATCTGTTTTCTATATGGTTGTGCCTCCAACTCTGAGTTGCATGATCTACAGCTTGAGGAATAAAAGCATCAAAAATGCTCTAAGAAAGGTAAATTTTGGCAAAATATCCTTATATTTTAATTTTTTATCTGATTTATATCATAGCAATATTGACTACAGATACTTTAAGTATTTAAAATTGAGATGGTACATTGTTTAGATTAATTCAGTTGGGTCACGAGTACCTGTGGCTAACTAAACCCAAAAAAAAAACAAACCCACTGCCATCGAGTTGATTCCAACCCATAGTGGCCCTATAAGACATTGTAGAAATGCCATATAGAGTCCAGGGAGCACCTGGTGGATTTGAACTGCCCGTTGTTTGGTTAGCAGCCATAGCTCTTAACCACTACGCCACCAGGGTTTCCATAGAGTTGGCAGTGGTCTGGTTGACTATAGAATGTATACGTTGCTAAAATTTTGCCTTCTGGTCTCAGCATCTCCTTTTTACTTTGGATTTCATTTTGGGGACTGCCAATCGATTTGTTTTTAACTCTCTCTATTCAAAACATCTTGTTCAAATTAGGTATTTTCCCTAGAGAGAGAATTTTTAATAGAATGGCAGAAGTTCTTGTGATATTAGGGGCTAATTTTTCTCAGTGATAGTATGTTGAAGACATCATTCTGCAACAACCAAATTCTCTGGAAGTCTGCTGGTTTCTGTACTTCCTGATTCTGGTGTTTCCATTTTGATTTTGTGATCAACTTTACATCAGTAAGTTCCCTTTCTCCTTATGATAGCCAGTCATTTAAATGATATCTATATGAGTGGGTTGATGTTAAACAACATACTTCATGGATGGATATTTATTTGGCTATCTGGCAAGGATGATGTGGAAAGCAACAAAACTCCAGGTGGTGTTCTCAGAAAAGACACTGGTGAAATCACCCCGTAAGTGATCTCAGGTGGACATCCATCACTATGTGTTCACAGAAGGAATTGCTCAAAGGCCTGGTAAACTGATACAGTAGTAAAAAGTTTGAAAGGTCACTAAGAGTTGGAATCAACTCTACAGCAATGGATTTGTTTGTTTGTTTTTGTTTTGGACTCCAAAGATTGGGTAGACCCTCATGATGGCACTGTATTGTATGCACTGCCTGATAGATCTTTCAATGACGGAAATGTGTCTAATGTGAAGGAGGGAATATTAACTTATTTTAATTTTAATTGATTTAAATTTGTATAGCCAATGAATGCTGAATTTTACCTGAACCCTGTGATACTGGAAAGCAGCATTTTAAAAATAAATCCTCCCACTCTCATGTTTTGAAAAACAGCTTACTGCAAATAACCACTCTTCCCCGTATAATTTAGATAGGATTCACTGATGCTCCCATCATGTGTTTACGTATAACAACACTTCCCCATATGCATTAGATAAAATTCACATATACCCCCTTGTTTACCTATGACAAGGCCATACACAAGCCTTCCAAATCACATTATATGCCTCATAAATGGTTAGCTGATCTGTTTATCCCTATCGATCAACCAGAAACACAATGCTTGTTCAGCAAACTTTGGCTAAGCTTCTTTCTTTCCTACAAGTGCTTCAGCTTTGGCCTACTCTCAGCCTGAGCCAATATAATAACTAGTAATCAGTTACAGTCAGAGTCACTATGACTCATGGTGGCCTCACGTGTGTCAGAGTAGAACTGGGCTCCATAAGATTTTCAGTGACTGATTTTTCAGAAGTTGATTGTCAGGTCTTTCTTCTGAGGCACCTCTAGATGGAATAAACCTCTAAACTTTTTGGTTAGAAGTCAAATGTGTTAACAGTTTGTTAATCACCAATACTACCCCTCTTTAAGGGCCTCTCCCAGAGAATAGGCTGGCCTCGGTGTAAACTTTCTCTGATTCACTATTTGATCGCATCACCTCTCATCTCATTTCTCTAAACCATTTTTTCTAATTTTGTTTACTCTTGTTTCTATGACGGAAAAGTCCTCTTCGCCTAACTCTTCAGAGGCTTGCTGGCCTTATGGTCAGAATGTTCTTTCTATTACAACAGATCCTTCCCCTATTGTAATCATCTCTTTCCCACCTCACTCCCCCCTCCCCTGCTTGCAATACTTTTCAGTATCGAAGTTCTAATTTGTGTGGGTTTTTTTGTTGTTGTTGCTGTTTGTGTTTTTGTGTGTTGATTTGACACTACATGTGACTGTTGGTTACCATATAGGTTAGTCACAGATTTAGGGTGAAAATAATAAGCTCTAATTCCAAAATTCTGACTGCAAAGAATAAGATAAACCCCAGGTACTTTCCCTCCCCACCTTATGTTGAAAAAAAATATTCTTATAGCAGCCACATGACTATAAAAATAAGAATATATACAAGATTGTTACGAGTTCTCACAAGATTGTGAGGTTTATATATACCAAGAAAGAAAAATCCACCCTACAATGGACCTGCAACATCAGTGAGATTTTTGGTGAACAAGGTCAAGGGATTTGTTCAAGGTTTAGAGCCATGTGCCAATTTCTGCTAAGAAAGGGACAAATTTTGGACCTTTTAGGAATATATTATCTGTTGATATATGCCACTCTAAATCATTAGAAGTGGACAAAACAAACAAATAACAAATGCAGCAAAATATCAACCAGTTTCAAGGAAGACAAAGGGCAGAGAAGGATCTAATTTGGCCAGGACCATTGCCTATTCATCAGAGTTTCTTCAAGTGTCAGTGACCTTATAATAAAGAAAAAAATCACGTCAAATAAACATTAAAAAAAAAAAAAAAAAAAAGACTACTGATGTAGCTAGCTTCTTCCAAAAGAGGGTACTGGCAACCATTTGGAATTGTTTCTTATAGTGAACAAAGCAAAACAGCTTGAATTACAAATAAAAAAATCAACAGTATATTTCCTGCATGTTGGAGAGCTTCTTCTACCTCTAACTAATGTGCTTACAGCCAGTGTAAATAAAGGCATGTCTAGTGCATTCAAGGGGTCTTACTTACTCTGTAGGACACAATGATTGCATGGATGTAAACCTGACACATATATATTAGGTTCTTGATGTTGTCGGATGCTGTCGAGTTGATTCCAACTCATAGTGATCCCATGTGACAGAGTAGAACTGCCTCATAGGGTTTTCTTGACTCTAATCTTTACAGAAGCAGATTGCCAGGTCTTTTTTTCTGTGGAGCTGCTGGGTGGGTTAGAACTGGTAACCTTTTGGTTGTCAGTCGAATGCTTAACTGTTTGTGTGATCAGTGCTACATAAAAAACAAATTGACAGGTTATATTAGGTTAGACCACATAAAACTGATGATATTGACTATTTTGACCAACAACAACACAAGTTTGTTGAGTGGGCAGCTGCTGAAAGAAATTTGAGTAACATGATAAAAAAGGACTACATTTCTTTGAGCAGACAGTTGGTTGAAATATACATATTAAAGATGCTGCTGGTGAGCATCAGAAGGAAGTGAGGAGCCTCATGGAAAAGTCCTAAATTGCCTTTATCATTATGAACAGACTGATACTATGAGTCTGAAGTTTAAGAATGCTGTCAGTATGGGGTTAGAAGTGGGGAACAAGTTATTGAAAACTGAATGTAAAGAGATCCTTGATATGTAATTACAGAAAACATAATGAAATTTTGTTATGCAGAAAGCAAAACTCATACAGAATAAACTTGGATATTTAGCTGATAAAATTTCCATGCAAAGTTGTATTTCTTCTTCACCTCTGCATTTGTTTTTTACATATTGCCTTAGGGATTATCATAAAAATTACAGCTAATTCTTTACATTTTGAACACCCAGTTTAATGTGATACCAACAATAACATAGAGTATTAGCATATAAAACTATTCCTCATTTGTTCTTCTCTCATCTGTCTCTGCTATTGTTATCACCTTTTATGTCATTATACATATTCTACCTGTTAGAATAAATTTATACTTATTTCTTATGCATTTGCTATTATAAAACTTACAGCACATGGCAACTAAATTTACCGGCTGAAAATACCATAAAACTACCCTTTTGTTTTCCCATGCCATTACCTTTACTAGAGATACATCTTTTATATTTTATTTATTTATTTTTCCTATGTGCAGCTTCAGGTAGCTATCCAGTGTTGTTTCCTTTCCTACTGAAGGACCCCCCTTTAGAAATTCTTGCAAGGCAGGTCTAGTGATAACAAATTCCCATAACTTCTGTTCAAATGTAAATGTCTTTACTGTACTTTTTTTTTTTAATTTTTGGTGTGATTTAAGTAAAAGTTTACAAATCAAGTCAGCCTCACACAAAAACTTATATATGCCTTGCTACGTACTCTAAATTATTATCGCCCTAATGAGACAGCCCGCTCCATGCCTCCATCTCTCTTTTCATGTCCATTTCTCCAGCTTCTAACCCTCTCATCTCCCCTCCAGGGAGGAGATACCAACATAGCCTCAAGTGTCCACCTGATCCAAGAAGCTCACTCCTCACCAGCATCCCTCTCCAAACCATTGTCCAGTCCAATCCCTGTCTGAAGAGTTGGCTTTGGAAATGGTTTCTGTCCTGGGCCAACAGAAGGTCCAGGGACCATGACCACTGGGTCGTTCTAGTCTCAGTCAGACGATTAAGCCTGGTCTTTTTTGGAGAATTCGGGGTCTGCATCCCACTGCTTTCCAGCTTCCTAAAGGGTTCTCTGTTGTGTTCCCTGTCAGGGTAGTCATCAGTTGTAGCCGGCCACCATCTAGCTCTTCTGGTCTCAGGCTGATGTAGTCTCTGGCTTACATGGCCCTTTCTGTCTCTTGGGCCCTTAATTACCTTGTGTCCTTGGTGTTCTTCATTCTTCTTTGATCCAGGTAGGTTGAGACCAATTGAAGCGTCTTAGATGGCTTCTTGCTGGCGTTTAAGACCCCAGACGCCTCTCTCCAAGGAGAGATGCAGAATATTTTCTTAATAGATTTTTTTATGCCAATTGACTTAGATATCCCCTGAAACTGTGGTCCCCAAACCCCTGCCCCTGCTACCCTGGCCTTTGAAGTATTCATTTTATTCAGGAAACTTCTTTGCTTTTGGTTTAATACAGTTGTGCTGACTTCACATTTATTGCGTGTTGTCTTTCTTGTTACCTAAAGTAGTTCTTATCTACTAATTAGTGAATACCTCTTTCCCACCCTCCCTCCCTCCCCACTACCCTAACAATCAAAGAATACTTTCTTCTCTGTTTAAACTATTTCTCGAGCTCTTATAATAGTGGTCTTATACACTATTTGTCCTTTTGCATCTGACTAATTTCACTCAGCACGATGCCTTCCAGATCCTCCATGTTGCGAAATATTTCACAGATTCATCCCTGTTCTTTATCGATGCATAGTATTCCATTGTGTGAATATACCATAATTTATTTATCCATTCATCTGTTGATAGGCTCCTTGGTTGCTTCCATCTTTTTGTTATTGTAAACAGTGCTGCAGTGAACATGGGTCTGCATATATCTGTTCACGTAAAGGCCCTTATTTCTCTAGGATATATTCCAAGGAGTGGGATTGCTGGATTGTTTGGAAACACTGGTGGCGTAGTGGTTAGGTGCTACAGCTGCAAACCAAGAGGTTGGCAGTTCAAATCCACCAGGCACTCCTTGAAAACTCTATGGGGCAGTTATACTCTGCCCTATAGGTTCGCTATGAGTTGGAATCAACTCGACGGCAGTGGGGTTATGGTAGTTCTATTTCTAGTTTTTTAAGGAAGTGCCTTTTTACACCCCCACCAGCACTGTGTAAGTGTTCCAGTCTCTACACAACCTCTCCAATATTTATTATTTTATGTTTTCTGGATTAACTCCAGCCTTGTTGAAGTGAGATGAAATCTCATTGTAGTTTTGATTTCCATTTCTCTAATGGCTAATGATCATGAGCATTTCCTCAAGTATCTGTTAGCTACCTGAATGTCTTCTTAATGAAGTGTCTGTTCATATCTTTTGCCCATTTTTTAATTGGGTTATTTGTCTTTTTCTAGATGAGTTTTTGCAGTATCAGGTAGAATTTAGAGACCAGGTGCTGATTGGAAATGTCATAGCTAAAAACTATTTCCCAGTCTGTAGGTAGTCTTTTTACTCTTTTGGTGAAGTCTTTGGATGAGCATAGGTGTTTGATTTGTAGGAACTCCCAGTTATCTACTTTCTTTTCTGCGTTGTTAGTAGTGTTTTTATACTGCTTATGCCATTGTCCCTATTTTTTCTTCCATGATCATTATCATTTTAGATTTTATATTTAGGTCTTTGATCTATTTTGAGTTAGTTTTTGTGCACGGAGTGAGCTTTGGGTCTTGTTTCATTTTTTTGCAGATGGATATCCAGTTATGCCAGCACCATTTGTTAAAAAGACTATCTTTTCCCCATTTAACTGTTTTGGGGCCTTTGTCAAATATCCACTGCTCATATGTGGATGGATTTATGTCTGGATTCTTAAATCTGTTCTATTGGTCCATGTACCTGTTGTTATATCAGTACCAGGCTGTTTTGACTACTGTGGTGGTATAATAGATTCTAAAATCAGGTAGAGTAAGGCCTCCCACTTTGTTCTTCTTTTTCAGTAATGTTTTACTTATCTGGGACCTCTTTCCCTTCCATATGAAGTTGGTGATTTGTTTCTCTATCTCATTAAAAAATGCCATTGGAATTTGGATCAGAATTGCATTAAATGTATAGGTTGCTTTTGGTAGAATAGACATTTTTATAATGTTAAGTCTTCCAATCCATGAGCAAGGTATGTTTTTCCACTTATATAGGTCTCTTTTGGTTTCTTGGAGAAGTGTACTATAGTTTTCTTTGTATGAGTCTTTTATATCTCTAGTAAGATTTATTCCTAAGTATTGTATCTTCTTGGGGACCTCTGTAAATGGTATTGATTTGGTGATTTCCTCTTCGAAGTTTTTTTTTTTCCCAGTATTCTTTCTTTTTTTTTTCTTTTTATATATCAACATTCATGTATTTTAAGTACACAGGTGGGAGGTTTTTGACAAATCTATACAATTTTTGTGACCACAAACACAATCAAATACATAATATTGTTGTATTCCAAGAAAGTGTCTTCCTGCTTCCATTGGAATCAATCACTCCCCCACTCAGGACACAAGGAAATCAACGATCTTTATCAAGAGTCAGCAAACTAAGGTCCATAGTTCAAATCCATTCCTTTCCCTATTACCTATAAATTGGAAATTAGTTTTACTTTTTTTTTTTTATTAACTTTTATTGAGCTTCAAGGGAACGTTCACAAATCCAGTCAAACTGTCACATATAAGTTTACACACACCTTACTCCGGACTCCCACTTGCTCTCCCCCTAATGAGTCAGCCCTTCCAGTCTCTCGTGACAATTTTGCCAGCTACCAACTCTCTCTATCCTCCCATCCCCCCTCCAGACAGCAGATGCCAACACAGTCTCAAGTGTCCACCTGATACAAATAGCTCACTCTTCATCAGCATCTCTCTCCTACCCACTGTCCAGTCCCTTTCATGTCTGATGAGTTATCCTCGGGAATGGTTCCTGTCCTGGGCCAACAGAAGGTTTCGGGACCATGATCGCCGGGATTCCTCTAGTCTCAGTCAGACCATTAAGTATGGTCTTTTTATGAGAATTTGGGGTCTGCATCCCACTGATCTCCTGCTCCTCAGGGGTTCTCTGTTGTGCTCCCTGTCAGGGCAGTCATCGGTTGTGGCTGGGCACCAACTAGTTCTTCTGGTCTCAGGATGATGTAGGTCTCTGGTTCATGTGGCCCTTTCTGTCTCTGGGGCTCTTAGTTATCCTGTGACCTTGGTGTTCTTCATTCTCCTTTGATCCAGGTGGGTTGAGACCAATTGATGCATCTTAGATGGCCGCTTATTAACATTTAAGATCCCAGATGCCACATTTCAAAGTGGGATGCAGAATGTTTTCATAATAGAGTTTATTATGCCAATTGACTTAGAAGTCCCCTTAAACCATGGTCCCCAAACCCCCGTCTTTGCTCTGCTGACCTTTGAAGCATTCAGTTTATCCCAGAAATTTCTTTGCTTTAGATCCAGTTCAGTTGAGCTGACCTTCCATGTATTGAGTATTGTCCTTCCCTTCACCTAAAGCAGCTCTTATCTACTAACTAATCAGTAAAAAACCCTCTCCCACCCTCCCTCTCTCCCCACCTCGTAACCACAAAAGTATGTGATCTTCTCAGTTTATACTATTTCTCAAGATCTCATAATAGTGGTCTTGTACAATATTTGTCCTTTTGTCTCTGACTAATTTCGCTCAGCATAATGCCTTCCAGGTTCCTCCATGTTATGAAATGTTTCACAGATTCCTCACTGTTCTTTATCGATGCGTAGTATTCCATTGTGTGAATATACCACAATTTATTTAACCATTCATCCGTTGATGGACACCTTGGTTGCTTCCAGCTTTTTGCTATTGTAAACAGAACTGCAATAAACATGGGTGTGCATATATCTGTTTGTGTGAAGGCTCTTATTTCTCTAGGGTATATTCCGAGGAGTGGGATTTCTGGATTGTATGGTAGTTCTATTTCTAACTGTTTAAGGTAACACGAGATAGATTTCCAAAGTGGTTGTACCATTTGACATTCCCACCAGCAGTGTATAAGAGTTCCAGTCTCTCCACAGCCCCTCCAGCATTTATTATTTTGTGTTTTTTGGATTAATGCCAACCTTTTTATTTTTTTTGTTGGAGTGAGATGGAATCTCATCCTAGTTTTAATTTGCATTTCTCTAATGGCTAATGATCGAGAGCATTTTCTCATGTATCTGTTAGCTGCCTGAATATCTTCTTTAGTGAAGTGTGTGTTCGTATCCTTTGCCCACTTCTTGATTGGGTTGTTTGTCTTTTTGTGGTTGAGTTTTAACAGAATCCTGTAGATTTTAGAGATCAGGCGCTGGTCGGAGATGTCAGAGCTGAAAATTCTTTCCCAATCTGTAGGTGGTCTTTTTACTCTTTTGGTGAAGTCTTTAGATGAGCATAGGTGTTTGATTTTTAGGAGCTCCCAGTTATCTGGTTTCTCTTCGTCATTTTTAATGATGTTTTGTATTCTGTTGATGCCTTGTATTAGGGCTCCTAGGGTTCATCCTATTTTTTCTTCCATGATCTTTATCGTTTTAGTGTTTATGTTTAGATCTTTGATCCACTTGGAGTTAGTTTTTGTGCATGGTGTGAGGTATGGGTCCTGTTTCATTCTTTTGCAAATGGATATCCAGTTATGCCAGCACCATTTGTTAAAAAGACTATCTTTTCCCCAATTAATTGACACTGGTCCTTTGTCAAATATCAGCTGCTCATATGTGGATGGATTTATATTTGGGTTCTCAATTCTGTTCCATTGGTCTATGTGTCTGTTTTTGTACCCGTACCAGGCTGTTTTGACTACTGTGGCTGTATAATAGGTTCTGAAATCAGGTAGAGTGAGGCCTCCCACTTTCTTCTTCTTTTTCAGTAATGCTTTGCTTATTCGAGGCTTCTTTCCCTTCCATATGAAGTTGGTGATTTGTTTCTCTATCACCTTAAAAAATGACATTGGAATTTGAATCGGAAGTGCATTGTATGTATAGATGGCTTTTGGTAGAATAGACACTTTATTATGTTAAGTCTTCCGATCCATGAGCAAGGTATGTTTTTCCACTTAAGTAGGTTCTTTTTAGTTTCTTGTAGTAGTACTTTTAGTTTTCTTTGTATAGGTCTTTTACATCTTTGATAAGATTTATTCCTAAATATTTTATCTTCTTGGTAGCTACTGTGAATGGTATTGATTTGGTTATCTCCTCTTCGATGTTCTTTTTGTTGATGTAGAGGAATCCAAGTGATTTTTCTATGTTTATCTTGTAACCTGAGACTCTGCCAAACTGTTCTATTAGTTTCAGTAGTTTTCTGGAGGATTCCTTAGGGTTTTCTGTGTATAAGATCATGTCATCTGCAAATAGAGATAATTTTACTTCCTCCTTGCCAATCTGGATGCCCTTTATTTCTTTGTCTAGCCTAATTGCTCTGGCTAGGACCTCTAGCACAATGTTGAATAAGAGCAATGATAAAGGGCATCCTTGTCTGGTTCCTGTTCTCAAGGGAAATGCTTTCAGGCTCTCTCCATTTAGGGTGATGTTGGCTGTTGGCTTTGTATAAAAAAAAAAAAAATTTGTATAGATGCCCTTTATTATGTTGAGAAATTTTCCTTCAATTCCTATTTTGATGAGAGTTTTTATCATAAATGGGTGTTGGACTTTCTCAAATGCCTTTTCTGCATCAATTGATAAGATCATGTGGTTTTTGTCTTTTGTTTTATTTATATGGTGGATTACATGAATAGTTTTTCTAATATTAAACCAGCCTCGCATACCTGGTATAAACCCCACTTGGTCATGGTGGATTAATTTTTTGATATATTGTTGAATTCTATTGGCTAGAAATTTGTTGAGGATTTTGGCATCTATGTTCATGAGGGATATAAGTCTGTAATTTTCTTTTTTTATGATGTCTTTACCTGGTTTTGGTATCAGGGAAATGGTGGCTTCATCGAATGAGTTAGGTAGTATTCTGTCATTTTCTATGCTTTGAAATACCTTTAGTAGTAGTGCTGTTAATTGTTCTCTGAAAGTTTGGTAGAACTCTGCAGTAAAGCCATCCGGGCCAGGGCTTTTTTTTGTTGGGAGTTTTTGGATTACCGTTTCAATCTCTTTTTTTGTTGTGGGTCTATTTAGTTGTTCTACTTCTGATTGTCTCAGTTTAGGTAGGTAGTGTTTTTCCAGGAATTCATCCATTTCTTTTAGGTTTGCTAATTTGTTAGAGTACAATTTTTTGTAATAATCTGATATGATTCTTTTAATTTCAGTTGGGTCTGTTTTGATGTGGCCCATCTCGTTTCTTATTCGGGTTTTTTGTTTGCTTTCCTGTATTTCTTTAGTCAGTCTGGCCAATGGTTTGTCAATTTTGTTAATTTTTCGAAGAACCAGCTTTTGGCTTTGTTAATTCTTTCAATTGTTTTTCTGTTCTCTAATTCATTTAGTTCAGCTCTAATTTTTATTATTTGTTTTCTTCTGGTGCCTGATGGATTCTTTTGTTGCTCACTTTCTATTTGCTCAAGTTGTAGGGACAGTTCTCTGATTTGGGGTCTTTCTTCTTTTTGTATGTGTGCATTTATCGATGTAAATTTGCCTCTGAGCACAGCTTTTGCTGTGTCCCAGAGGTTTTGATAGGAAGTATTTTCATTCTCGTTGCATTCTGTGAATTCCCTTATTCCCTCCTTAATGTCTTCTATAACCCAGTCTTTTTTCAGCAGGGTATTGTTCAGTTTCCAAGTATTTGATTTCTTTTCCCTAGTTTTTCTGTTATTGATTTCCACTTTTATGGCCTTGTGGTCTGAGAAGATGCTTTGTAATATATCAATGTTTTGGATTGTGCAAAGGTTTGTTTTATGACCTAATATGTGGTCTATTCTAGAGAATGGTCCATGTGCGCTAGAAAAAAAAGTATACTTTGCAGCAGTTGGGTGGAGAGTTCTGTATAAGTCAATGAGGTCAAGTTGGTTGATTGTTGTAAGTAGGTCTTCCGTGTCTCTATTGAGCTTCTTACTGGATGTCCTGTCCTTCTCCGAAAGTGGTGTGTTGAAGTCTCCTACTATAATTGTGGAGGTGTCTATCTCACTTTTCAGTTCTGTTAAAGTTTGTTTTATGTATCTTGCAGCCCTGTCATTGGTGCATAAATATTTAATATGGTTATATCTTCCTGGTCAATTGTCCCTTTTATCATTATGTAGTGTCCTTCTTTATCCTTTGTGGTGGATTTAACTTTAAAGTCTATTTTGTCAGAAATTAATATTGCTACTCCTCTTCTTTTTTGCTTATTGTTTGCTTGATGTATTTTTTTCCATCCTTTGAGTTTTAGTTTGTTTGTGTCTTTAAGTCTAAGGTGTGTCTCTTGTAGGCAGCATATACACGGATCGTGTTTCTTTATCCAGTCTGAGACTCTCCTTCTCCTTATTGGTGCAATTAATCCATTTACATTCAGCATAATTATAGATAAGTATGTGTTTAGTGTTGTCATTTTGATGCCTTTTTATGTGTGTTGTTGACCATTTCAATTTTCCACTTACTTTTTTGTGCTGAAACGTTTTTCTTTGTAAATGGTGTGTTCCTCATTTTCATAGTGTTTCACTTTATGTTTGTTGAGTTGTTACGTTTTTCTTGGTTTTTATTTTGAGTTATGGAGTTGTTATACCTCTTTGTGGTTACCTTAATATTTACCCCTATTTTTCTAAGTTAAAACCTAACTTGTATTGTCCTATATTGCCTTGTATCCCTCTCCATATGGCAGTTCTACGGCTCCTGTATTTAGTCCCTCTTTTTGATTATTGTGGTGATCTTTTACATATTGACTTCAGTGATTCCCTGTTTTGAGCATTTTTTTTTAATTAATCTTAATTTCTTTTTGTGATTTCCATATTTGTGTTGATATCAGGATGTTCTGTTCTGTGACCTTGTGTTGTGCTGGTATCTGATAGTATTGGTTTTCTGTCCAAACAATTTCCTTTAGTATTTCTTGTAGCTTTGGTTTGGTTTTTGCAAATTCTCTAAGCTTGTGTTTATCTGTAAATATCTTAATTTCGCCTTCATATTTCAGAGAGAGTTTTGCTGGATATATGATCCTTGGCTGGCAGTTTTTCTCCTTCAGTGCTCTGTATATGTCATCGCATTGCCTTCTTGCCTGCATGGTTTCTGCTGAGTATTCTGAACTTATTGATTCTCCGTTACAGGAAACCTTTCTTTTCTCCCTGGCTGCTTTTAAAATTTTCTCTTTATCTTTGGTGTTGACAAGTTTGATGATAATATGCCTTGGTGTTTTTCTTTTTGGATCAATCTTAAATGGGGTTCGATGAGCATCTTGGATAGATATCCTTTCATCTTTCATGATGTCAGGGAAGTTTTCTGTCAGCAGATCTTCAACTATTCTCTCTGTGTTTTCTGTCCTCCCTCCCTGTTCTGGGACTCCAATCCCACACAAGTTATCCTTCTTGATAGAGTCCCACATGATTCTTAGGGTTTCTTCATTTTTTTTTAATTCTCTTATCTGATTTTTTTTCAGCTATGTTGGTGTTAATTCCCTGGTCCTCCAGATTACCCACTCTGCATTCTAATTGCTCGAGTCTGCTCCTCTGACTTCCTATTGTGTTGTCTAATTCTGTAATTTTATTGTTAATCTTTTGGATTTCTGAATGCTGTCTCTCTATGGATTCTTGCAACTTATTAATTTTTCCACTATATTCTTGAATAATCTTTTTGAGTTCTTTAACTGTTTTATCAGTGTATTCCTTGGCTTTTTCTGCAGATTGCCTTATTTCATTTCTGAGGTCATCCCTGATGTCTTGAAGCATTCTGTAAATTAGTTTTTTATATTCTGTATCTGATAATTCCAGGATTGTATCTTCATTTGGGAAAGATTTTGATTCTTTTGTTTGGGGGGTTGTAGAAGCAGTCATGGTCTGCTTCTTTATGTGATTTGATATCGACTGCTGTCTCCAAGCCATCACTAAGATATTGTAGTGATTTATTCTATATTTGCTCACTGAGTCTTATCTTGTTTTGCTTTCTTTCAATATACGTGGATGGGGTACTAGATTGTGCTGTATTGATTGTTGTAGCCCTTGACTTACTTATGACCTATTACCAGCCAGTTTGGGCTGTTACCAGATATATATGCCTGAGTCCATTCACTATTCTTGAGTAGAATCTGATTTTGGGTCATCAAGTGTGTGATGCACCCTATCACCTATTCATCTTTAGAAGTAGTGGTGATAGTTGTGTGCACCAGGTTCTAGTAGCAGCTGGGGTTCACACTCCGGGGGAGGCAGGATGCTGACAGGCTTCCCCCAAGTGTCAGTGAGGTAGGTGTGTCTCTATTCCTAAAGCACCTTGGTGGGTGGGCTCTGCAGCTGTACCTTAGGCCCCCAATGCAAGTACCTCTACAGATGGGTAGGTGTCACCCTCCTTAGACCCCTAAGGCAGGAGGCTAGGTGGTCTTGGGGGAGCTTCAACCCTCAGTTCCCTGTTGTGGGTCAGTGAGGGATCTGTTGAATAAGCAGAGATATCAGACCTGGGAAACTTGTTTTTCCAGTAAGTCCGCTAAAAAAAAAAATGCAGTCAGATCCCTATCAGGATGCCTTTGCATTATAATAGCCCCCTTGTTCCCTGTAGGGTTAAAAGCCGGAGACTGTGGATCACATATGCTTGGCCGGAGCTGGTTCTGTGTTTTTAGTCCAATTAGGGAAGGATTTTTGGTCCCTGGGTTTTTTGTGGTTGCTTCTCTCAGGCCAGAAGAATGGGTTAAGTAAAGACCAAAAAAAGGGAAAAGAAAAACCGTGGAGCAGTTCTCCCTCTGGCTCAGGAAATTCCAATGTTAATGAAGCTGCCTGGGAAGCGGAGGGGAGGGTTCAGAAAAACAGGAGAGAGTAGCACCCCGGAATATAGACAAAGTTACTTATCTTGCTTGGGATGACTATTTTATCTGAGATTCCCGAGGGGCATGTCGCCTATGTGTGCTGGCTAGGTAAAGATTGCCCCCAAGGGTCAGGCCCACAGAAGCCGCGATCAGTTCCTCCACTGCCAGTCCAAAGCCCAGAGTCAAGGTTCCCCTGCTGGGACACTGCACTCCCGGCGCCAAAACCAGTCGCTGCCTCCCGGGGACTTCTCCTCCCGCTAGCCGCGTCACCGTGCTGCACACGCAGACCAGTGGGCCCCCTCCCGGGGTCAGTTCAGGGGTGTAGGGCTGCCCCCATGTTTGTGCCGACACGGGATGTTGTGTTCAGCTCCCCTGCGCCCAGTCCTAAGCCCAGCGCCAAGGTTAACTGACTGGGACGCTGGCTCCAGGCTCCGAAAACAGTCTCTCCTTCCCCGTAGTTGTTCGTTCTCCATCTCTGTCACTCAGGTCAACTCTTTAAATCCGTGTTTGTTGGTCAGGGTTCGTAGATTGTCATGTATGTGATCGATTCACTTGTTTTTCCGAGTCTTTGTTGCAAGAGGGATCCGAGGTAGCGTCTACCTAGTCAGCCATCTTGGCCCTCCCTCCGATGTTCTTTTTGTTGGTGTATAGAAATCCAGCTGATTTTTGTATGTGTATTTTGTGTCCTGACACTGTGCAGAGCTTTTCTTTTAGTTTCAGTAGTTTTGTTGAGGATTCTTTAGGTTTTCTGTGTATAAGATCATGTCATTTGCAAATAGAGATACTTTTACTTCTTCCTTGCCAATCTGGATGCCCTTTATTTCTTTATCTAGCCTAATTGCTCTGGCTAGGAACTCCAGTACAATGTTGAATAAGAGTGGTGATAAGGGGCATCCTTGTTTGGTTCCCGATCTCAAGGGGAATGCTTTCAGGCTTTTTCCATTTAGGATGATGTTGGCTGTTCGCTTTGTATAAATGCCCTTTATTATGTTGAGAATTTTCCTTCTATTCCTATTTTGCTGACTGTTTTTTATCATGAACTGGGTTTTGAAGTTTGTCAAATGCCTTTTCTGCATCAATTGATAAGATCATGTAGTTCTTGTATCTTGTTTTATTTATGTGATGGATTACGTTAATTGTTTTTCTAATGTTGAACCATCCCTGCATACCTGGTATGAGTCCAACTTGGTCATGGTGAATTATTTTTTTTGATATGTTGTTGAATTCTATTGGCTAGGGTTTTGTTGAGAATTTTTGCATCTATGTTCATGAGGGATATCAGTCTGTAATTTTCTTTTTCTGTAATGTCTTTACCTGGTTTTGGTGTCAGGGATATGCTGGCTTCTTATAATGAGTTTGGGAGTATTCCGTCATTTTCTATGCTCTGAAATACCTTTAGAGGTATTGGTGTTAACTCTTCTCTGAAAGTTTCGTAGAGCTCTGCAGTGAAGCCACCCAGGCCAGGGCTTTTTTATGGTTGGGAGTTTTTTGATTACCTTTTCAATCTCTTCTTTTGTTATAGGTATTTAGTTGTTCTACCTCTATTTGTGTTAGTTTAGGTAGGTAGTGTGTTTCTAGAAATTCATCCCTTTCTTCTAGGTATTCAAATTTTTTAGAGTACGGTTTTTTGTAGTAATCCAATATGATTCTTTTAATTTCAGTTAGGTCTGTTGTAATATTGCCCATCTCATTTCTTTTTCAGGTTATTTGCTTCCTTTCCTGTTTTTTTTTTTTTTTTTCGGTTTGGCCAATGGTTAATCAATTTTGTTAGTTTTTTCAAAGAACCAGCTTTTGGTCTTGGTAATTCTTTAATTGTTTTTCTGTTCTCTATTTCATTTAACCTTGCTCTAATTTTTATTATTTGCTTTCTTCTGGTGCCTGAGGGTTTCCTTTGTTGCTCTCTTTCTATTTGTTCAAGTTGTAGGGATAATTCTTTGATTTGGGCCCCTTCTTCTTTTTGTATGTGTGCATTTCTTGCTGTAAATTGACCTGTGATCACTGCTTTAGCTTTGAAAATTTGAAATGGGCTTGAAAATTAAAAGGGCAAAATTATCTTTATTCTTAGGTGATTATGATTGTATATCTGGAAAATCAAAAATAACATGTTCATATAATAAAATAATTCTGTAAGTGCCTGTTAGAAATCATAAGTCAATGATTGTCTTTTATACATAGGCAGTTAATGTCTGTGAAATATAATAGAAAAACAAAGCCATACATGGTGAATAAATATTATTTAAATCACCTGTAGAAGAAACTAAGAATTGTATAATGCTGGTATGAAAAATAAATTAAAATACCTCTGAGTGATATTTAAAAAAAAAAGTAGGAGTTAAAAAAAATAGGAAATTATATCTTGGATTTTTTTTTTTTTTTTTTTTGATAGTACAACCCAAACCATAGAAAGGAGAGAAAAACCTTTTCAAGCAAGGCTCCAAAGCTGGAGCATTAGAGAAAAGGACCAGCATATTTGACTAAAATTAAATAAAACCTGTGGGGAAAATATTACCACAATTAAAATAAAAACATAACTTTTTCATACTTGAGAAATATGACAACAACAGGTGTTAAATTTTCTAGCACAGGAAGTTTAAAGTAAGCAACGAAATCAATAAAAATAGGGAAATGTTATGAAATGAGGTCTCAGATAAAAGACTTGTGCATTGTTGAAGCTTGCTTAGGTTTACTGACAGTTAAATGTATTCTCACCAAAAGAAAGATAAATTATATTTTTTTTTATCATAATATTAAGGAATGCTGGTCCCAGGTAACAATCTTTTGAGATTTCCTTGTAGCTCTGTAGATAAATGAGGTAACTCCTGTAATGTCTCTTTCCTTCTGAGGACAATGTAGTGGTTAATTTGGTCTATTCCCAGGGCATGATCTTATTCAACTCAAAGAGGAGTCATTAAAATAGGGAGAAGACATAGGCCAGAAGTTCATTGTTTAGTCTACTCTGTCTGGTACAAGACTATGTATAAAATCATGTGCTGTGGATGGAAGAACCTGGGTAACGTCGGATAGTCCTTGCACTGAATTTGTTTTTACCTTACATCCTTTTTCAACTTTAATCAGATGTCTTCACTTTTGTAAGTATTCAATTTCTCATCTTTAAAGTGTGGATAATAGGTCTGCTGTGAGGTTCCGAAGTGATATGAGTAGGTGGGCAAAGTAAGAATGTGATGAATATTAGCTGTTAGTGTCATCCCCTAGAAGTTCACAAGAAGAGATAGGATGGGACCCCACAAAACCAGCTCCTTACTAGCTGTTGGACTTCTGTGTATCCTGTGCCCAATGGTTAAGAGCTTGGCTGCTAATGAAAAGGTTGGTGGTTTCAACCCACCTAGATGCTCTGTGGGAGAAAGACCTGGCAGCAATCTGTTCCTATCAAGATTAGAAAATAAAGAAACAGCCTAAAAAATCCTAAGGGTCAGTTCTACTCTGTCACATCACTTTGCTATGAATTAAAATAAACTCAAAGCCACTTTTCAGTAATAGGGAGAATTAAGATGTGAGATTTATTTTAAATAAAGAGAAGCACTGTGCTGAGGAGGGTTGATGAGTCATCTTTGCAAAAGCTGTTTTACGATGATGAGCTGAGATACAGCTGAGTGTGTCTGAGTCCACAATGTTGTGTCAGACATTCAAGCACAGCAACTAGAACCAAGGCCTTTGGAGTGAGGTCACCTGTGTTCAGATTGTAGCTCCACCATTGTGTGAAGTGGGGCTAATCCCTTAAACTCTCTATAGGTCCAAGCCTTCAGTGTAATGGGCACATAATGGATTTCTTTGAGCACAGGTGTAAGTTATATTAAATACTGCATGGAGAGATCTTAGAATGTGGCTGTTGCAGGGTGAGTGGTCAGGATCTCAATTTCCCAACAGTGCATTTCTCAACCTGCAAATCATCCCTGACTTCTATCAGCATTCCAAAATAAAAATAAGGGTTTTTTCTCAGGTCCTCTTATTCTGAAGAAAATGAAACAATAGGCTGCTAAGCTAGGAAGAATTAGAGTGGGGAAGTAGGATCCTGGTTAACCATAATGCACGTCCTCATTGTGACCCAGGGACCTAGATTCCGGGTTATTTAAAAAGCAATGCAAAATTTTTTGTGGACATAGAGAAATTCTAAGAATCTTTAATTTTATTCTGATTATGACTTGTTCTAACTGGTTTATCTGAATCCATGTATTAGTAAACTTTTCCTTGAATTGGTCAAAGACAGTTAAGTGTTTGACCATTATTTCAAAACATACAACTTGGAGCCTGCAGTGAGTTCCAGGGAATTCATAATCAGAAAAAAAAAAAAAAAAAAGAGAGAGAGAGAAGCTCACAGGGTAGCATTGAATGACTAGCTATATATTGGCATCACCCCAGTACCTTAAATTGGCAGCCAAATGTAAGGGGTGGTCCCCCCACAGCAGGAGGTCTTACAGAGGCAAGTGGGGTGCAGGGAGCCGACTGCCAACCAGTGATGAAATAACTTTCTTAAAACCAGTGATAATTTTTTTTAACTTCATAATTAAAAATAAAGGAGAAATAAAACGTGTTGTCCATTTTCCCTAAGGTAAAAACACTCTCATTTAGCAAGACCACCTCCTGCATATGGCTGCCAATTCGAGAAGGATGGTGACACCAAAAAATAGATTGTTGCTCAGTGCTGTCTTGCTGTAGCATTTTGTGCTCTAATAAGCAAAAGGGTTTGCTATAAGGCTGGGGCACTGGGCACAGGTAGGCTGGGACAAAATAGGCCACTATGGGAAAGGGGCAGGGACAGGAAACCAGCACAGAGAGCATATTTTACCTCCCTCTCAATTGCGTAGCCAAAGTGGAAAAATTTATAGACACATCGCTGTGTCTAGAATTTTATTTTTACCTTCATTTCAATTGTGTTCAATAAATAATATTTCATTCATCAGTTTTATCTTGTTTAGATGATGTTGTGTCTTTTCTTTCCCTTTAATTCTTATTCTGAACACTTACTCTAAGCCATCTTTTAATAACTCATAGCTATACTATCAGACTATAGGGTCGCTATGAGTCGGAATTGATTCGACGGCACTGGTTTTTTTTTTTTATACTATCAGAATACTATCCGGACTTGTCTCGCTACCTCAAAAATATCTTCCTTTCAAACGTTACTA
Source organism: Elephas maximus indicus (assembly GCF_024166365.1). Classification (NCBI taxonomy): domain Eukaryota; kingdom Metazoa; phylum Chordata; class Mammalia; order Proboscidea; family Elephantidae; genus Elephas; species Elephas maximus. Next base: position 134,239,625 of record NC_064826.1, read on the forward strand.
AATATGAAGAGCAGTTGCTTTCTAGAAAATTTCACCTTAATTATTCTCCTTTTAGGTACAGACCTATCACCCACGCCGCCACCTGTCCTCTCCCTGTTACCCTAGGCCAATTTAGTGACCCTTGCTAAAGAGTGTTCTCCCTACATACGCTTCAGGCTGCCAAGGTTCTGCTTGGTATGGTATGAACCACGTCGCCTGGATTAAAAAGATACCCTCTTTTCTTTTTCCTTCCTAAATATTTCCCATTTGTCAAAGGTTAATTATTTTATGCCCCACATTTTTTATATGAAATATATCTTAATTCCCACATCTCTCTGGAAGCACTTACTGTATACTCTCACTTGTCCCAATAGACAGCATCTTACATGTTTATTTTAATTTTGGTTTGGAAAATATGTTATTGTTTGAACAATTAAAATGTAAATTCAGAGTATTGTTAAATATAATCAAAACAAAACAAAAAAGAAACTTGAATTTTTTTTCCGAGCAGTATTCTATATGGATATAGGGAGACCAGTCTGATTTAAAAAAAAAAAAAAAGCAAATGGTTAGACATAGGCTAGTTACAGCGCGGCTTACAACTAGAAGAGTACAGAGAAGAATAGAAGATGAACCATTGTCTTATCTTAACACGATAGGTTGTATCTTGCTCTCTCCCCTTTACCGAGATCTACTGATATCAGGTCACAAGGTGGTCTCTGCCCCTCCACCCACCTGCAGCCATGACACTTTTTGAAATTTAAATTAAATAAGTCTGGCTCCAAACAGGAAGGAAAAGATGAACAATTTGGGGTGACAAAAAACCCTGGCTTGATTAATTTTGGGTAAGGAATTTTTATGGTTAAGGCTTGGTTTTGTGGGTAAGAAAAAATCATAAAATCAAAGGAAGATGTCTGTTTTTAATTTTTCTCTATGACAATTTTCATTTTGAGATGAAGGACTTGAACATCAAAGACAAACTGACATTGTTGCTGAGAACTTATTTTGGCTGAGGATATCACCAAAGGAGAACCAAAGAAAAGCAAAAGACTTTTTTTTGGAGAGGGGACCTACTTTTAAAAGAAAAAAATATATGAAAAGTTTGGCGCTGAAAAAGACAAAGACACTTTATTTAACTGAAAACCCCTGATTCACTGGACCAGCTCCTAGAAGCCGGCAGCAGCAATATTGTGGAACCTGCCAAGGAGACAAACACTTCTAGGACAGGTGAAATGAATGTGAATACTTTTTCTGCACAATTCAAATTCTTCAGTTCTACTTTGAAGTGATTACTAAATTTAGGAACAGGTTTTGGTAAAACAAAATATAACATAAAATGATAGAGAATAGAGGGTAATTTTCTGTTTTCCACGTCCCTGAAAAGTTGCCCAAATGTTTCCATTTAAGATATCTCAAATCCTTTCATAAGGGTTGGCGGTTCAAATCCACCAGGCACTCCTCAGAAACTCTACCGGGCAGTTCTACTCTGCCCTATAGGGTCGCTATGAGTCGGAATCGACTGGACAGCACTGGGTTAAGGGTCAATGGTTGCTATCTATGTCAGAAGATGAAGATAGCTTTTTTAAAAAAATAATTTTTATTGTGCTTTAAGTGAATGTTTACAAATCAAGTCAGTCTCTCACATATAAACTTATATACACCTTAATACACACTCCCATTTCTCCCCGCCTCTAAAGAGTCAACCCACTCCCGCCTTCCTTCTCTCCTTCCGTGACGATTTTGCCAGTTTCTCACCCTCTCTACCCTCCCATCTCCCCTCCAGACACGAGATGCCAACATAGCCTCAATTGTCCACCAGATACAAGTAGCTCAATCCTCATCAGCATCTCTCTCCAACCCATTGTCTAGTCCCTTCCATGTCTGATGAGTTGTCTTCGGGAATGGTTCCTATCCTGGGCCAATAGAAGGTTTGGGGACCATGACCGCCAGGATTCTTCTAGTCTCAGTCAGACCATTAAGTCTGGTCTTTTGATGAGAATTTGGGGTCTGCATCCCACTGTTCTCCTGCTCCCTCAGGGTTCTCTCTTGTGCTCCCTGTCAGGACATTCATCGATTGTGGCTGGGCACCATCTAGTTCTCCTGGTCTCGGGATGATGTAAGTCTCTAGTTCATGTGGCCCTTTCTGTCTCTTGGGCTCATAGTTCTCTTGTGGCCTTGGTGTTCTTCATTCTCCTTTGATCCAGGTGGGTTGAGACCAATTGATGCACCTTAGAAGGCCGCTTGTTAGCATTTAAGACCCCAGACACCACACTTCAAAGTGGGATGCAGAATGTTTTCTTAATAGAATTTATTTTCCCGATTGACTTAGATGTCCCTTGAAGCCATAGTCCCCAAACCCCCGCCCTTACTCCACTGACCTTCGAAGCAATAAGTTTATCCCAGAAACTTCTTTGCTTTTGGTCCAGTCCAGTTGAGCTGATCTTTCCTGTATTGAGTATTGTCCTTCCCTTCACCTAAAGTAATTCTTATCTACTATCTAATCAGTAAATAACCCTCTCCCACCCTCCCACCCTCCCCCCCTCGTAACCACAAAAGTATGTGTTCTTCTCAGTTTATACTATTTCTCAAGATCTTATAAGAGTGGTCTTATACAATATTTGTCCTTTTGCATCTGACTAATTTCACTCAGCATAATGCCTTCCAGGTTCCTCCATGTTATGAAATGTTTCACAGATTCATCACTGTTCTTTATTGATGCATAATATTCCCCTGTGTGAATATACCATAATTTATTTAACCATTCATCCGTTGATGGACATCTTAGTTGCTTCCAGCTTTTTGCTATTGTAAACAGAGCTGCAATAAACATGGGTGTCCATATATCTGTTTGTGTAAAGGCTCTTATTTCTCTAGGGTATATTCCAAGGAGTGGGATTTCTGGGTTGTATGGTAGTTCTATGTCTAACTTTTTAAGAAAATGCCAGATCGATTTCCAAAGTACCATTTTACTCTCCCACCAGCAGTGTATAAGTGTTCCAATCTCTCCACAGCCTCTCCAACATTTATTATCTTGTGTTTTTTGGATTGATGCCAGCCTTGGAGTGAGATGGAATCTCATCATAGTTTTAATTTGCATTTCTCTAATGGCTAGTGATCAAGAGCATTTTCTCATGTACCTGTTAGCCGCCTGAATATCTTCTTTAGTGAAGTGTGTGTTCATATCCTTTGCACAATTTTTAATTGGGTTGTTTGTCTTTTTGTGGTTGAGTTTTAACAGAATCATATAGAGTTTAGAGATCAGGCACTGGTCAGAGATGTCAGAGTTGAAAATTTTTTCCCAATCTGTAGGTGGTCTTTTTACTCTTTTGGTGAAGTCTTTAGATGAGCATAGGTGTTTGATTTTTAGGAGCTCCCAGTTACTTAGTTTCTCTTCGTCATTTTTAATGATGTTTTGTATTCTGTTTATGCCTTGTGTTAGGGCTCCTAATGTTGTCCCTATTTTTTCTTCCATGATCTTTATCGTTTTAGTCTTTATGTTTAGGTCTTTGATCCACTTGGAGTTAGTTTTGGTGCATGGTGTGAGGTAGGGGTCCTGTTTCATTTTTTTGCAAATGGATATCCAGTTATGCCAGCACCATTTGTTAAAAAGACTATCTTTTCCCCAATTAACTGACACTGGGCCTTTGTCAAATATCAGCTGAACATACATGGATGGATTTATATCTGGGTTCTCAATTCTGTTCCATTGGTCTATGTGCCTGTTGTTGTACCAGTACCAGGCTGTTTTGACTACTGTGGCTGTATAATAGGTTCTAAAATCAGGTAGAGTGAGGCCTCCCACTTTCTTCTTCTTTTTCAGTAATGCTTTATTTATCTGAGGCTTCTTTCCCTTCCATATGAAGCTGGTGATTTGTTTCTACATCACTTTAAAAAATGTCACTGGAATTTGGATCGGAAGTGCATTGTATGGTTTTTGGTAGAATAGACATTTTTACTATGTTAAGTCTTCCTCTGCACGAGCAAGGTATGTTTTTCCACTTATGTAGGTCCCTTTTAGTTTCTTACACTCGTATTTGTAGTTTTCTTTGTATAGGTCTTTTACATCCTTAGCAAGATTTATTCCTAAGTATTTTATCTTCTTGGGGGCTACTGTGAATGGTATTGATTTGGTGATTTCCTCTTCAATGTTCTTTTTGTTGATGTAGTGGAATCCAAGTGATTTTTGTATGTTTATCTTGTAACCTGAAACTCTGCCAAACTCTTCTATTAGTTTCAGTAGTTTTCTTGAGGATTCCTTAGGGTTTTCCGTGTATAAGATCATGTCATCTGCAAATAGAGATAATTTTACTTCTTCCTTGCCAATCCAGATGCCCTTTATTTCTTTGTCTAACCTAATTGCTCTGGCTAGGACATCCAGCAAAATGTTGAATAAGAGCGGTGATAAAGGGCATCCTTTTGTGGTTCCCATTCTCAAGGGAAATGCTTTCAGGCTCTCTCCATTTAGAATGATGTTGGCTGTTGGTTGTTAGCTTTGTATAGATGCCCTTTATTATGTTGAGGAATTTTCCTTCAATTTCTATCTTGCTGAGAGTTTTTATCATGAATGGGTGTTAGACTTTGTCAAATGCCTTTTCTGCATCAATTGATAAGATCATGTGGTTTCTGTCTTTTGTTTTATTTATATGGTGGATTACATTAATGGTTTCTCTACTATTGAACCAGCCTTGCATACCTGGTATAAATCCCACTTCATCAAGGTGGATTATTTTTTTGAGATGTTGTTGAATTCTATTGGCTAGAAATTTGTTGAGGATTTTGGCATCTATGTTCATGAGGGATATAGGTCTGTAATTTTATTTTTTTTATGGTGTCTTTACCTGATTTTGTTATCAGAGATATGCTGGCTTCATAGAATGAGTTAGGTAGCATTCCATCATTTTCTATGCTTTGAAATACCTTTAGTAGTAGTGGTGTTAACTGTTCTCTGAAAGTTTGGTAGAACTCTGCAGTGAAGCCGTCCGGGCCAGGGCTTTTTTTTTGTTGGGACTTTTTTGATTATCTTTTTAATCTCTTTTTTTGTTATGGGTCTATATAGTTGTTCTTCTTCTGATTGTGTAAGTTTAGGAAGGTAGTGTTTTTCTAGGAATTCATCCATTTCTTCTAGGTTTGCTAATTTGTTAGAGTACAATTTTTTGTAATAATCTGATATGATTCTCTTAATTTCAGTTGGGTCTGTTGTGATATGGCCCATCTCATTTCTTATTCAGGTTATTTGTTTTCTTTCCTGTATTTCTTTAGTCAGTCTGGCCAATGTTTTATCAATTTTGTTAATTTTTCAAAGAACCAGCTTTTGGCTTTGTTAATTCTTTCAATTGTTTTTCTGTTCTCTAATTCATTTAGTTCAGCTCTAATTTTTATTATTTGTTTTCTTCTGGTGCCTGATGGATTCTTTTGTTGCTCACTTTCTATTTGCTCAAGTTGTAGGGACAGTTCTCTGATTTGGGGTCTTTCTTCTTTTTGTATGTGTGCATTTATCGATGTAAATTTGCCTCTGAGCACAGCTTTTGCTGTGTCCCAGAGGTTTTGATAGGAAGTGTTTTCATTCTCCATGAATTATATGAATTTCTTTATTATTTCCTTAATGTCTTCAATAACCCAGTCTTTTTTCAACAGGGTATTGTTCAGTTTCGAAGTATTTGATTTCTTTTCCCTGATTTTTCTGTTATTGTTTTCTACTTTTATGGCCTTGTGGTCTGAGAAGATGCTTTGTAATATTTCGATGTTTTGGATTCTGCAAAGGTTTGTTTTATGACCTAATATGTGATCTATTCTAGAGAATGTTCCATGTGCACTAGAAAAAAAAAAAAAGTATACTTTTCAGCTGTTGGGTGGAATGTTCTGTATAAGCCTGTGAGGTCAACTTGGTTGATTGTAGTAATTAGGTCTTCCGTGTCTCTATTGAGCTTCTTACTGGAAGTCCTATCCTTCTCTGAAAGTGGTGTGTTGAAGTCTCCTACTATAATTGTGGAGGTGTCTATCTCACTTTTCAGTTCTGTTAAAGTTTGTTTTATGTATCTTGCAGCCCTGTCATTGGTGCATAAATATTTAATATGGTTATATCTTCCTGGTAAATTGTCCCTTTAATCATTATATAGTGTCCTTCTTTATCCTTTGTGGTGGATTTAACCTTAAAGTCTATTTTGTCAGAAATTAATATTGCTACTCCTGCTCTTTTTTGATTGTTGTTTGCTTGATATTTTTTTCCATCCTTTGAGTTTTAGTTTGTTTGTATCTCTAAGTCTAAGGTGTGTCTGTTGTAGGCAGCATGTAGACGGATCGTATTTCTTTATCCACTCTGAGACTCTCTGTCTCTTTATTGGTGCATTTAGTCCATTTACATTCAGCGTAATTATAGATGAGTTTAGTGCTGTCATTTTGGTGCTTTTTTTGTGTGTGTTGTTGACAATTTCATTTTTCCACCTGCTTTTTTGTGCTGAGATGGTTTGCTTTGTAAATTGTGTGTTCCTCATTTTCACAGCAGTTGAATTTATTTTTCCTGGGTCGTTATGTTTTTCTTGGATTTTATTTTGAATTATGGAATTGTTAGACCTCTTTGTGGTTACCTTAATATTTACCCCTATTTTTCTAAGTAAAAACCTAGCTTTTATCATCCTGTATCGCCTTGTTTTCCTCTCCATATGGATGATCTATGGCTTCTGTATTTAGTCCCTCATTTTGATTATTGTGTTCTTTTACATAGTGACTTCAATGATTCCCTGTTTTCACTCTTTTTTTTAATTTAATCTTAATTTGTTTTTGTGATTTTCCTATTTGAGTTGATATCAGGATGTTCTGTTCTGTGACCTTGTGTTGTGTTGGTATCTGATATTATTGATTTTCTGACCAAACAATTTCCTTCAGTAATTCTTGTAGCTTTGGTTTGGTTTTTGCCGATTCTCTAAGCTTGTGTTTATCTGTAAATGTTTTAATATCACTTTCATATTTGAGAGAGAGTTTTGCTGGATATATGACCCTTGGCTGGCAGTTTTTCTCCTTCAGTGCTCTATATATGTCATCCCATTGCCTTCTTGACTGCATGATTTCTGCTGAGTAGTCTGAACTTATTCTTATTGATTCACCTTTGTAGGAGACTTTTCTTTTATCCCTGGCTGCTTTTAAAATTTTATCTTTATCTTTGGTTTTGGCAAGTTTGATGATAACATGTCTTGGTGATTTTCTTTTTGGATCAATCTTATATGAGGTTCGATGAGCATCTTGGATAGATATCCTTTCGTGTTTCATGATGTCAGGGAAGTTTTCTGCCAACAGATCTTCAACTATTCTCTCTGTATTTTCTGTTATCCCTCCCTGTTCTGGAACTCTAATCACACACAAGTTATTCTTCTTGTTTGAGTTCCACATGATTCTCAGGGTTTCTTCATTTTTTTAAATTCTTTTATCTGAGTTTTCTTCAACTTTGTTGGTGTCAATTGCCTTATCCTCCACCCCCCCACTGTGCATTCCAATTCCTTGATTCTGCTCCTCTGACTTCCTATTGAGTTGTCTAATTCTGTATTTTACTGTTAATCTTTTGGATTTCTGAATTCTCTCTCTCTATGGATTCTTGCAGCTTATTAATTTTTCCACAATGTTCTTGAATATTCTTTTTGAGTTCTTCAACTGCTTTATGAGTGTGTTCCTTGGCTCTTTCTGTAGATTGCCTTATTTCATTTCTGAGGTCATCCCTGATGTCTTGAAGCATTCTGTGTATTATTTTTTGTTATTCTGCATCTGGCAATTCCAGGATTGTATCTTCATTTGGGAAAGATTTTGATTCTTTATTTTGGGAAGTTGTAGAAGCAATCATGGTCTGTTTCTTTATGTTGTTTGATATCAACTGCTGTCTCCAAGCCATCTATAAGATATTGTAATGATTTTTTTTTATTTGCTCACTGAGTCCTATCTTGTTTTGTTTTCTTTCAATATATGCAGATGGGCTGCTAGATTGCACTGTCTTGATTGTTGTAGCCTTTGAATGACTTATATGCTATTAGCAGCTGGTTTGGGCTGTTACCAGATATATAAGCCTAAGAGTCCATTCACTATTCTTGAATAGAATCTAGTTTTGGGTCACCAAGTGTGTGGTGTAGACTGTCACCTATTAACTTAGAGAAGTAGTGGTGATAGTTGTGTGCACCAGATTCTAGTAGCAGCAGGGGGTCACACTCCACGGGGGGGACAGGATGCTGAAAGCCTTCCCCCAAGTGCCAGTGAGGTAGGTGTGTCTCTATTCCTAAAGCACTGTGGTGGGTGGGCTCTGCAGCTGTACCTTAGGCACCCAGTGCATGTACCTCTAAAGATTGGTTAGTGTCAGTATCCTCAGACCCCTTTGGCAGGTGGCTAGGTGGTTTGGGTGGAGCGTCAGCCCTCAGTTCCCTGTTGTGGATCAGTGAGGGCTCTGTTTAATAGTTAGAGATATCAGACCTGGAAAACTTGTCTTGCCAGTAATCAGCTAAAACAATTACAGTCAGATCACTATCAGAATTGCCTTTGCATTATAACAGCTGCCTTGTTCCCTGTAGGGATGAAAGCCCAAGACTGTGGATCTCCTTTGCTTGGCTGGTGCTAGTTCTGTATTTTTATTCCAATCTTGGGAAGTCAGGGAAGGGTTTTTGGTCCCTAAGTTTTTGGTGGGTTAAACGGGAGTTTTTAGCAGCTGCTTCTTTTTTTTTCTCTCTCAGGCCAGGAGAATGGGTTAGGAAAAGACCAGAAAACAAAAACAAAACAAAACAAAACAAAAAACTGCAGAGCACTTCACTCTCTGGCCCAAGAAATTCCAGTGTTAATGAAGCCGCAGGGGGCATGGAGGGGAGGGATCAGATAGGTAGGAGAGAGTAGCAGGAGAGGGATCAGATAGATAGGAGAGAGTAGCACCCAGCAATATAGACAAAGTTCCTTACCTTGCTTGGTGATGACTGTTTTATCTGAGATTCCTGAGGGGAGTTTAGCCAGTGTGGTCTGGCTGGGTACAGATTGCCCCCGAGGGTCAGGCCCATGTCCTGTGCTCGTGCTGTCTCCGAAGCAGTGGTCAGCTCCTCCACTCCCAGTCCAAAGCCCGGTGCCAATATTCCCCAGCTGAGATGCCACTCTCCAGGCTCCAAAACCAGTCGTTGCCTCCCACTGACTTCTCCTGTCAGCCAAGTTGCTGCGCTGCCTGCACGCATCCACTGGCTGGGCTTCCCCCAAGGTCACTTCAGGGGGTTAGGGCTGCTTCCTGTGTTTGCGCCATCTCAGGAATCTGTGCTCAGCTTCCCTGTGCCCAGTCCAAAGCCCGGCCCCAAGGTTTTCTGACTGGGACGCTGGCTCCAGGCTCCCAAAACAGTCGCTTCTTCCCCGTGTTTGCTCCTTCTCTCGTTTACTGCGTCAGTGTGCAGCCTTCCTGCTCTGGCTGATTCTCTACCGAGGTTACCCCAGGGGGCTAGGGGTTAGAGCTGTGTCCCGTGCCTGCCCCGCCTCAGCAAGCTGCAATCAGCCCCACCACTCGGCACCAGGGAACTGCGAGAGCTCAAGGCTGTGGAGCGGGACGCCGGTTCCAGAGGCGGTCGCTGCTTCAGGGCCCAGTTTTCTCTCCCCTGTCACTCAGGTCAACTCTTTAGATCTATGTTTGATGGCCAGGGTTCATAGATTGTCATGTATGTGATCGATTCCCTTGTTTTTCTGAGTCTTTGTTGCAAGAGGGATCCGAGGTAGGTTCTACCTAGTCAGCCATCTTGGCCCTCAAAGATAGCTTTTTTAAAGAACATAAAATAATAAAACAAACACATGCCAAATATTTTAAGTAATCAATGAATGATTGAGAGAACTGGTAAGATATTCCACTGGTTCAACATCAAAATCAAATTTCACGCAGAAAAGAACAGATAAGCATGGATGATAGAAAATACAAATAGATGCAAAATGGGTCTATCTACAGAGAAAATATCATTTACATTCCCCTAAAACAAAATTAGTTTGTATTTGTATAGGCAATAATTTGCATTATTAACAGTTTTATACAACTTCTACAGTTGTAAGATAGCTTAAAGACAATAAATAACAAACATAACCCAGTGCACTAGAGAGAAGACTCAGTTTTTTTTCCTGTTTCAAAGATTTTCACAATTTTTCCTGACACTGGTATAATGAAGGAAGATGGAATGAGTAGAGGAAATGATATTGGTTAAGTGTCTTCTTATCCAGTAATTATGCATAAGTTGTGTATGAATTATTTAATTGCATCGAAATAATAATCCAATGATAATGCTCACACAGTAGATTGAATAAGATGATACTCAAAAATGTATATGAGATCACAAAGCTTGCAAACAGCTGATCTAAAATTTGTACTCAGGACTGACTGGTCCAAAATTTGTTCACTTTCTCGCTGCATATTTCAATGCAAGGTATATGAAATTCTATTTGAGCCAGATGTGGAATATGGGCCTTAATCAACATAGAATGACAAGGTGGATGATTTGTACTTGACTGATAGGCATTTTCAGTCATTCAGTTAATGGGATTATTTGTGTTAAATTACCTCCTGAAGACTGGTGTTGTTACTCTTGTATGGCATGGAATACCTGCACATGTGATTGGGAGAAAGTGAACCTGGGAAAGTAGAAGAGTAAACTTCCTTGACTAAATCACAAGTTATTCATTTTATTTTTTTAGAGTCATTGATTAAACACCCAGAGAAATGAACTATTTCACCTCTGTGACCATGTTCTTCCTAACGGGGTTTTCTGATGTTCAGGAGATCCAGATCTTACATGCTGTGTTGTTTTTGCTGATTTACCTGGCAGCTGTACTGCGGAACGTTCTCATCATCACCCTCACAAGCAAGGATCATCGGCTCCACATCCCTATGTATTTCTTCCTGAAGAACTTGTCCTTTTTGGATCTCTGCCTCATTTCCATCACTGTTCCCAAATCCATCGCAAACTCTCTGGCTAATCACACCACCATCTTATTTCTCAGCTGTGTTTCACAGGTATTTTTCTTCATCCTCTCAGCCACTACAGAAGTATCTCTACTCACAGTGATGTCTTATGACCGCTACTTTGCCATCTGCCATCCACTGAGGTATGAAGTTCTCACGAGCCATGGAGCCTGTGTGCAGATGGCAGCTTCCTCATGGGTCAGTGGAGTTCTCAATGCAATTCTGCACACAGCTTCTACCTTCTCCATACCTGTGTGTGGGTCTCCTGAAGTTCATCAGTTCTGTGATGTTCCACAACTGCTCTCCCTCGCCTGTTCTTATAATACTGTGGAATTAGTAGTCATTGGGCTCAGCCTGGTGTTAGATTTTGGCTGTTTTGTGTTTATTGATATCTCTTACATTCACATCTTCTCCACTATTCTGAGAATCCCATCCAGAGAAGGCAGGTCTAGAGCTTTCTCCACATGCTTGCCTCACCTCACTGTTGTGACTCTCTTTCTCTTTTCTGGTTTTTTTTTTTTGCCTATTTACGACCCTTACCCAAAGCTCCATCACCCTTGGATTTGCCGGTGTCAGTATTCTATACTATGGTGCCACCCACCATGAATCCCGTCTTCTACAGTCTGAGAAATAAGGATATGAAGATGGCATTAAAGAAACTGTTAAAGAGGAGGCAATGCCCTTCAAACTCGGAGGGTTAATGTCACATATATCATGATCTTTCAATCACTGACAGAATTGTCTGAACAATCTGGTTGCATAGTCTGAAAATAATATCGGATATTTAAAGTAAGAATTTCTGTGAAAACTCTGGTCGTACTCATTGAATTGCTACTAAGAGGCACTATCACTAGATCAAGTGAGTGGAAAAACCAGTAGTTCCATTTGTAATTGGGCAGACACATGCTGACCTTGTATTTATCATCTTAATTGTGAAACAAACGTAGAAAACAGCAGTTGTTTTCCAGGTAATTCCAACTCGTGGCAACCACGTTTATGAAGAGTAGAACTGTGCATAGGGTTTTCAAGGCTGTGGCCTTTCAGAAGCAGATCTCTGGCCTTTCTTCAGAGGCCTCGCGGTAGGTTTAAATCATCAGTCTTTCAATTAGTAGTCGAGTACTTAATCATCTATCCTACCTAGGGATTCCTTATAGGGAAAATTTTGTATGTGACAAATACTTCATGACTTTTGGGTATACAACTCACTTATGGTCGTAAGATTATCTCTCCATTCTTAATCTAGTGTTGTATTTGCTGCTTCAGTACACTGGTCCATGAGATTACCTTTACCTAGGTTTCTCCAGACTAGTTCAGTTGGTCCACTTAGATGCTTTCTTAGCACCATTTACCTCTCCATCATAGCATTTATCTTAGTTGTAATTTAAGATTTATTTCCATAAGTACTTGTTATTTTTACTTCATTACACTATGGGATCCTTGTGGACAGGTGCTGTATCTCCCGTTCCTAGCTTACTGTGTGGCCTAGAGTAGAAATAAGTGGGTGTTTATTTATCATATGGATTAATGGACAATACCCACATTGTTTTCTGGTCCCACAAAATTTTTGTTTATAATCCATTGCCTTTGGAATACATAAGAAGTCAATCCCTTACGAGTATACAGATCATACACTAGACTATTTTTTTTTTTTTTAGTCTAGTGTATGATCTGTATACTCGTAAGGGATTGACTTCTTATTTATTCCAAAGGCAATGGATTATAATCATTCTTTTGCAGTAGTTATGGACTTATGCAAATATATAGTTTACATGATCAGAAACTGTATTTTCCACATGGACAAAGAACTAGTGGGTTTGTTCAATATAGAGAGAAAAAGCATTTGTGCTATTGAACAGATATGTATGCATTTTGTGGAAAAAATATTCACATGAGAGTAAAATATACTGGCTCATGTTCAGGCAGTTGCTGTTGTTAGGTGCTGTCGAGTCAGTTCCGACTCATAGCAACCCTATGCACAACAGAATGAAACACTGCCTGGTCCTGAGCCATCCTTACAGCCATTGTTATTCTTGAGCTCACTGTTGCAGCCACTGTGTCAATCCACCTCATTGAGGGTCCTCCTCTTTTCTGCTGACCCTGTACTTTGCCAAGCATGATGTCCTTCTTCAGGGACTGATCCTTCCTGACATTTCCAAAGTATGTAAGACTCAGTCTCATCATCCTTACTTCTAAGGAGCATTCTGGTTGTACTTCTTCCAAGACACATTTGTTCGTTCTTTTGGCAGTCCATGGTATATTCAATATTCTTCCCCAACACCACAATTCAAAGGCATCAGCTCTTCACTCTTCCTTACTCATTGTCCAGCTTTTACATGTTCAGGCAGTTGGAATGTATCATATAAGTGCATGTTGTGTAGAAAATGAACTGAGCCCATCTACTGCAAGAAGATCCATTTATTCTACTTATATTTCCCTATGTTAGAATTTTCTAAGCTTAGACTTGAGTGTTTCTTTCAGCCAAAACAAAATAAAATTTAATTATGTATCTGTTGAAATTGTTGGAGATTTGCATTGGCAGAGTATTTTTCCTAGAAACATGAACGTCAGCAATCTTGCATGTGGTAGGCAGGATGATACCAAAGATGTGCACGTCCTAATTTGCAGAACTGGTGAACATGTTATCTTACCAGGACAAAAGGGCTTTGCTGATGTTATTAAGGTTAAGGACTTTGACATGGAAAATTATCCTGGATTATCTGTGGGACCAATCTAATCACATAAACCGTTTAAAGGAGGGGAACTTTTGCAACAGAAGTTGGAAAACCAGCTAGATGGCAGAGTGAGAGGGATGCGACCAGCCATTACTGCCTTTGAAGATTGCAGAAGGTAGCCATGATTCAAGAAATACATACGTCCTCTTGAACCTGGAAAATTCATGTACGGAATATTTTCAGAAATAAATGCAGCCCATCGATAACTTGATTTTAACCTAGTGAGACTCAAGTCAAATTTCTGATCTACAGAACTGTAGGAGTATAAATTTGTTATATAAAACCACTAAATCCCTGGTACTTTGTTACTGCAGCAATAGAAAACAAATACAGTGCTCAAAATTCAGTGCTTCATTATGAACCTATCACATTTGAGCTGCTGTGCATTTCGGAGAAATCAGAGGAGAAGAGAGAAACATTGTTATATTATTACTGAAACTCTCAAAATTCTCATTACTGTCAAAATGGATAAATTTTGGCATCTTCAAAACAGTCAGTACTACTCAGCAATGGAAGTGAAATATCTGCATCTATGCAAAAATGGGGATAAGTCTCACAAATACAAAACTGAGAAAAATAAACTGGACACAGAAGACTATAATTTGTAGGATGCCATTTATTTTATATTAAGATAAAAACAGACCCTATGCTGCCTGAAGTATGGGATAGGAGTCACCACGGGGTTTGTAACTAAAAAGAAGCATAGAAGGGGATTCTGGGGTGCTGCATTATCCTCCTTCTCGATCTGGGTGCTGGTAACGTGGATATAGGCAGCTTATAAAAATACATCCAGGTGTATTCATATAATATGTGAAAGCTTCTGTTTCTAATATATAGATCAATATTTTAATCAAGGAACAAAGATCCTACGGTACTGGGGAAGGCATTAAATCTTACCTCTTAGGGACAAACCTGAAAGAGGAGAGGAGGGTGTTTTCTCATATGTGTGAATGAAGAGCTACCCCTAGCCTTAGAAAACCAAAAATCAAAACAAACCTGTTGCCAAATCAAGTTGATATCGACTCATGGCGACCCTCTAGGACAATAGGGTTCACAAGGCTGTAAATCTTTATGGAAGCATACTACCACATGTTTCTCCCCTCAAGCAGGTTGTGGGTTCAAACCACTGACCTTTCAGTTAGCAGCCAAGCATTTAACCACTGCACCACCAGGGATCCTTAGCCTTAGAAAAGCGTACCATAATTAAGATACTGCAGGTTATGGAAAATATAATCAGGAAAAACTGCTCTCAACAAATATTTCAGTGGTACTCAGGTTGGGTTAAATACTAGGGGATAACGGGCAAGCTAAATATTGATGGTAAATTGATTTCCTACTATACTTTACATTAACTTTGATGTGTTATTCACAATCAGATTTTTTTATTTAAATAAATCAGTGTACTAAGATATTCTTTGAATATGGAAACTTCCAGAATAACACTTACACTTACTACCCCCAAGTATATGTTATTTGCATTAATAAGGTGCTCATGTAATTGTACATATAAACTTTTTTTTTGTATATTAATTTATTGACTCCAACACTCTCAATGTAAAAATATGATTTCTAATTCCATATATAATAACTGATTTTTATCAACCCTCTTTTCAGTCTAAGAATCGTAGGAGCAATATTATGATATCAGGGATTAGTTGAGTATATTGCTAGGGGGTCACTGGACAACAGATGTCTTGCCAAACACACTATCAGCTGGAATGTATCTTTATCATTATGGGTAATGGCACTGCAACTTATATCTGCTTACTTGCAAGGAAAAAAAAAAAAACACACACTTTAAGTACCAGGTGGCTAAATTATTTACGTTTTGTGCGAACTAAGAAGAGCAAAACCAAAAAAATAAATTTGGGAAGAAGAAATTTGTAATGTACAAAGATTTTGACAAACTATATTAAGTTCTAGGACATGATCAGGTGAAGAGAAAAAAAATATCAAGGACTTAGGTGAGAAATGCTTCATGATAGTTATACGTGGAGGATGCAACCAATATAGAGAAAAATGGCAGCCAAAGAGGTTTTTCTGGTAGATGGAAGACTCTTATTTAACGTTTGGAGGGTAAAGAAGAGTCATGTGGGATGATTTTTGCTGCATTATAGGAGGGAAATACCATGTGATAACCGGAGAAGCCAAATGCATAATACCAGATTGCAAAGACTGAAAGTGATTCAGTGTGAATGAAACTGGTGTTGTTTATGAAGGAGTGGATGGTAACAAAAATTAGGGAAGCAGGGCTTAGATCTTGTATAAAGTATTGCAGAGAAATAATTTTCAAATAAGAACTCTTCACCCGGTAAAGCTGTCATTCAAAAATAAGGGTGAAATCAAGGATCCCAAATAAACAAAAGTTGTAGTAATTTATAACCACTAGAACTGGTCTGCAAGAATTACTTAAGGGAGTTATTTCAGATGAAAAAGAAGGGACACTGGACAGGTAATGGAATCAGTCCATGGGAAAGAAGAGAGAAATCTCCAATGAAGGTAATGACATGAAAAAACATAAGGATGAGTTGTCTGGTCTTTCCAGGGAGTAAACTTAGTATTACTTAAGTCCCACAAGCAACAACATCAAATAAGTACAAACTCAAGCTAAGGAACACAGAATGTATAATGATGTAATTGGTGTTACAACAACAAAAAGGGGGGTAGGAAGAGCAAAATAGCATAGAGTTTTAGTATACTAACATTAAAACTTACTCATAGTTCCTATGTTAAATACAGGCATCAAGTTAAAATAAGTTGGTGCAATTGTAAGTTGTTAAACGTAATATTTGTGGTAACCACTAAGGAAATAGTTACAAAACATACACAGAGGGAAGAAGGAAGAAATTAAAAAGACTGGACAAAAAAAGGAGTCTAAAGAAAAAAAATAACAGAAGTATGGGAATTGTGGGACAAAGAAGACACAAGACACACAAAACGATTAGCAAAAGGAATGAAGTAGGTCCTTTATTTTCAGTATTTAGCTTAAATGTAAGTGGTTTAAATTCTCCTTCAAAAGGCAGAGAGTGGTAGAATGGATAAAAAACATGATCCATCCTTATGCTGTCTACAAGAAACACATCTGAGGCCCAAAGACACAAACAGACTGAAAGTGAAAGAATGGAAAAGAATATGCCCTGTAACTAATAACCATAAGAAAGTAGGGATGGCCATACTGATATGAGGCAAAATAGATTTTATATCAATATCTGTTCTAAGAGATGAGGAAGCACATTTCCTAATAATAAAAGAATAAATTATTAATAAGACATAATAATTATAAATATTTGTTCCCAACATCAGAGCTATAAAATATATGAAACTAGTACTGAAAGATCTGAAAGAAATAACAGACAACTCCACCGCAATAGTTGGAGACTTCAACATACCACTTCCAATATATTTAAAAAGAATTTAGTAAGGACATAGAGGACTTCAACAATACTATAAACCAATTAGACCTAATGGACATCTATAGAACTCTACATCCAACACCAGAACAAAACACATTTTTCTTCTGAGCACATGGGAGATTCTCTGAAATTAATTGTATGGTAGGCTACAAAATAAACCTCAACAAGCTTTTAAAAAATTGGAATTATAAAAATGTATCTCCTCTGTGCACTAAGGAGTAATATTATAAATTAATAACAGAAGGAAAACGATGAAACACACAAATTCATGGAAATAAACAATGCTCTACTAAACAACAATTGGATCAGGGAAGAAATCGAGAGATAAATAAATAATAATAATAATAAAATACCTGGAGTTAAGTGAAATGAAAACACAACAACCCAAAACTTATGGGATGCAATAAAATCAGTCCTCAGAGAGAAATCAATAGCAATAAATGCTTACATTAATAAAGAGGAAAGACCTGAAATAAATAATCTGACTTTACAACTGGATGAACTAGAGAAAGAAGAGCAAGTTAAACCTAGAACTACTAAAAGAAAGGAATTAAAAAAGATCAGAGCAAAAATAAATGTAATCAAAAACAGAAAAACAATAGATTCAATCTAACCAGAAGTTGTTTCTCTGAAATGATCAATAAAATTGACAAAACTTTATCTATATTGACAAAGAAAAAAAAATGATGCAAAAAACCAAAATAAGAAAAGGGAGACATTAGAACTGATCTAATAGAAATAAAAAGAATTATGACAAAATACTTTGAACCTGCATGCCAAAAATTAGATAATATAGAGGAAAGTTACAAATTACTAGAAATATAAAAACTACCTAAACTGATTCATGAGGACATAGAAAATTTCAACAGACCCATTATAAGTGAAGAGATTGAATCAGTAATCAAAACTGTTCCTACAAGAAAGAAAAAAAAGGTCCTGGGCCAGATAGATTCCCTGGGGAATTTGACCAAACATTTAGAGAACAATTGACACCAATCCTGTTTAAGCTCTTCAAAAACAATAGAGAAAAAAGAAGGGGGAAAAAAAAAGCCATTGCTGTAGAGTCGATTCCGACTCATAGCTACCACATAGGACAGAATAGACTAGCAACATCAAGGGGT
Organism: Elephas maximus indicus; assembly: GCF_024166365.1. NCBI lineage: Eukaryota > Metazoa > Chordata > Mammalia > Proboscidea > Elephantidae > Elephas > Elephas maximus. Next base: position 134,257,809 of record NC_064826.1, read on the forward strand.
CAACTCAAACACGAAGAAAGCCAAAGTTGTTAAAAAGAAAGAAAAGATCATAATGAATGTCCAAAGAGACTCAGAAACTTACTCTAAAAAGTAGAGTAGCTAAGGCGAAGGAAGAAATGACCACATAAAAGAACTGAATAGAAGATATCAAAGGACAGCTCCAAAAGAAAAGTATTATAATGAAATGTGGAAAGACCTGGAGTTATAAAACCAAAAGAGAAGAACAATCTCGGCATTTCTCAATGTGAAAGCTGAAGAAAAAATTCAAGCCTCAAGTTGAAACATTGAAGGATTCTATGAGCAGAATATTAAATGACACAGAAAGCCTGAAAAGAAGATGGAAGAAATACACAGTCACTGTACCAAAAAGAAATAGTCAACCATTTCAGGAGCTAGCATATGATCAAGAACCCATGGTGTTGAAAGGAGAAGTCCAAGATTAACCTAAAGCATTGGTGAAAAATAAGGATCCGGGAATAGAGGGAATAACAATTGAGATGTTTAAACCAACAGATGCAATGGTGGAAATGCTCACTTGTCTAAGCCAAGAAATTTGGAAGACAGCTACCTGGCCAACCAGCTGGAAGAGATCCATATGTGTGCCCATTCCAAAGACAGGTGGTCCAACAGAATGCGGGAATTACTGAACAATATCATTAATACCACACACAAGTAAAATTATGCTGAGATAATTCAGCAGAACTTCAGAAACTCAAGCCAGATTAAGGAGGAGATCAGAAACGAAAGATATCATTGCTGATGTCAGATGTATCTTGGCTGAACAAGAATACCAGAAAGATGTTTACCTGTGCTTTATTAACTACACAAAGGCATTTGACTGTTTGGATCATAATAAATTATGGATAACGTTGAGAAGAATGAGAATTCCAGAACACTTAATTGCATTAATGTAGAGCCTGTATATAGACCAAGAGTCAGTCATTTGAACAGAACAGGGGATACGGCATGGTTTAAAATCAGAAAAAGCCTGTGTAAGGGTTGTATCCTTTCACCATGCTTCCTCAATCTGAATGCTGAGAAAATAATCCGAGGAGTTGGAAAATATGAAGAGCTCAACATCAGGATCGAAGGAAGACTCATTAACAACCTGTGATATGCAGATGACATAAGCTTGCTTGCTGAAATCTAAGAGGACTTGAAACACCTACTGATGAAGATCAAAGACTACAGCCTTCAGTATGGATTACACCTCAACATAAAGAAAACAAAAATCTTCACAATTGGATCAATAAGCAACATTATGATAAAATGAGAAAATACTGAAGTTGTCAAGAATTTCATTTTACTTGGATCTACACCCCAGGTAGCAGCATTCAAGAAATCAAATAATGTATTGGATTGGGCAAACCTGCTGCAAAAGACCTCTTTAAAGTGTTGTAAAGCAAAGATGTCACTTTGAGGACTAAGGTGCACCTAACCCAAGTCTTGGTATTTTCAGTTGTGACATTGAATTGATGCATTTGAATTATGGGATTGAAAAAGAACATTGAATATACCATGGACTGCCAGAAGAACAAACCAATCTGTCTTGGCAGAAATACAGCCAGAATGTTCTTTAGTAGCAAGAATGGCAAGACTGTCTCACATACTTTGGGCTTGTTATCAACAGGAACCAGTCCCTTTCTAAGGACATCATGTGTGGTAAAGTAGAGCGTCAGCAAAAAGAGGAAGACCCTCGACACGATGGATTAACACAGTGGCTGGCAACAATGGGCTCAAACACAGAAATGAGTGTGAGGATGGTACAAGAACTGGCAGCGTTGCATTCTGTTGTACAAAGGGTGGCTAGGAGCCAGAACTGACTCGAAGGCACCTAACAACAACAACAAAGGACTTGAAAAGACATTTCACCAACGAGTATATTCAAATGGACTAAAAACTCATGAATAAATACTCTGCATATTTAGCCGTCAAAGAGATGCAATTCAAAACCATGAGAGACCATTCCACTTTAATTATGATAAATCCAAAATCAAACCCATTGCCATCAAGTCGATTCTGACTCATAGCAACCCTACAGGACAGGGTAAAACTTCCCCATAAGGTTTCCAAGACTGTAAATTTTTATGGAAACTGACTGACACATCTTTCTGCCATGGAGCAACTGGTAGGTTTGAACGATCAACATTTTGTTAGCAGCCACGCATTTAACCACTGCGCTTCCAGGGCACCTCAACTAGGATGGCTAAAATAATTTAAATGGAAAATAATAAATGTTTCTCAGGATGCAGGGAAATTGGAATCTTTATCCATTGCTGGTGGAAATGCAATATGGTACAGCCATTCTGGAAAACAGTGTGGCAGGTCCTCCAAAAACCTAAAATAGAACTACCATATGACCCAGCAACCCCACTACCAGTAACAGACCTGAGACTAGAAAGCAGTGACATGAACTGACATATGTCCATCAATGTTCATTACAGCACTATTCATAAAAGCCAAAATTTGGAAACAACCTAAATGCCCGTCAATGGACAAATAGGTAAATAAAATGTGGTACGAACATATACTGAAATACTTCTCATTCAGAAAGAGAAAAGAAGTCCGGGTACATGCTACAACATGGATGGAGTTTGACGACATTATGCTGAGTGAAATAAATCAAGCCAAAGTGACAAATATTGTGTTATTTTATTTATATAAAAAGATAAGAACAGGTAAATGTATAGATACAAAAGTTTATTAGTGGTTACCAGGAGCAAAAGGGAAGGGAAAAGGGAAGTTATTGCATAGAGAGCACTGAGATTCTACGATGTGTTGAGTGACATAAATCAGAAGGTATGGGGCAGGGCTCTTTGTATCAGAATGAATAACTGCAATACTCACTGGTGGTGTCACAGGCTTTTATTACTCACAGTAATCATGTCAGTGATAAATGGTGTAAGGGTTTTATCAATATCCAGATTCTCTCGAAAGTCTTGAAAGGAGTGTGTGTTTTGTCACTTCCATGTGTGTACCTCATATACCATGGGTGAGAGAACAAAGAGGAACTCTGACCTGTGGCTTATATAGATGAACTGGAGGGGCGTACATGGTGGACAGCATGGAAGCAAGAGGAAAGGGGGTAAGAGGAGGGTGCCTTTGTTTAGGCAAAATCAGTAAGGCCATCTTGTGATCAAGAGGGTGCCACTGTTCAAGTGTAAACAGCAGGACGACCCTGAGACCAAAGGGTGCAACTTTTTTTTCCCCTCTAGTTACAAAATTAATTTTGTACAGTTAAGTAGTTATAGATAGTCATGGAGAGAGATAAAGTTCCTGTGTGCTCAGGACAGGGAGGAAATCTTCACTGACAAGAGGAAACTGGGAGAGAGAGTGGGACCCAGTTCCAGTCTCCTTATCAGAGAATGGTTTCAGCCCAAGGCCTCAGCTTAGGTGACCCAGATGGGAATCATAGAGGCAGACCATCTTCCCAGCAGTTTATGTTTACACCGGTGGAAAAATCTCGTTGATTATGCGTAATGGATACACAGCCAGTATGTGTAAATGGTGTCACTAAATTGTACACCTGTGATAAGTTGAATTGGGAAATGCAATCTAAATAAATACATATATTTAGTACAACCACAAAAAAAATAGCTGTTGAGACTGCTTATGTACAACAAACCACCTTGTGGGATTTGGTTTATAGATTTGGGCGTTTAGGGTCATGGTCTTATGGACCATTCCAGTTAATTGATCTAATATTACGTTCAGCATTTCTGCTCTACCTCATAGTTCATTGTGTAGTGCCTGGGGTCTTAAAAGCTTGAAAGCATCCGTTCAATATACAGCACTTGTTCTCTATTCACCTGGAATGACAGAGGAAGATAAGAGTAGGAAATGGAAGATGTGGATGACTGCCTCCTTTGCCATGAGGCCATAATGAATGGTGCCCAGCTAATGAAAGTTTTGATCAAAATGCTATAGAAGAATCCTGATCAAAAGGGGGAAAAGCAAAGAGAATTTCAATCCTAATGGAATCCAGAATTTCTGGAGTCATTGAGGCTAGATTAATCCCCAACACTACTGCCTTGAGATAGTCTTTAGCCCTGATACCATAAACAAAAAATATGTTCAAAGCTTCCTTTAAACAAAACAACAGCCTAACTTGATTAATATGGAATGCCTGCCGTGAGCTTTGTGCTTTAAAAAAAAAAAAAAAAAACTTACTATTTAGGATTAAATTGTTAGCAGCAACTCAAGAAGTTAAATAGGAAGCTTAAGGGAAAATTAGTTTATGTCATTACAGGAGGAAAAAATCAGAAAAGGAGGGCGACAACTGCTGCACTATTTGAAGAATTAAATCAGTGTCATTGTATTGTACATGTAGAAATTGTTGAATTGATGCACATTTTGATGTATATATTTTCACAACAATAAAAAAATAAAAAGATTACTTCCATTCTTTTTTTATAAACAAAGCTTAAATGAGCATTCCTTGGTGGATAAAGATAATTGAGAGAGGTACAATGTGAACTGTGCACTTCTCTGCAATAAAATTTCCTCAGACAAGTGTTAGGAACTTGGTACTCCTGGAACATCATGGTTTGATAATTAAATGAATTGTACTAGATCCATCAGTGGGGTAGATAACCAATAGGTTCTACTTCTTGATTCCTCTCTAGATATATACTATGTGTATTACAAATACCACATTTTTACACAAATAACCAACCTCTCCCTTCCACTGTGAGGTATTTTCAGAAGCACCACTCTGCCAATTTTTTTTACAGGTTGCTGTAAAAAAATTAGAATAGCGTGCTTACAAAAACACCTCCTGGAAGGAAGGGAGAGGTGGTCAAACGTAGAAGGCATGTGTTATTTGCGTAAAAATACTGTAGTAGTCCTAGTCCTAATTTATTACAAGGACTTTTTCTTTACTCAATGTTTTAGAGAATTTGATTCATTCAACTCTCATTTTTTGAGAATTCTGAATTGATTAATAAAGCCACTAAAAATCTGAAAACCCTACAGACATTTTTCTTAATATTATTTATTTTTTTATGTTCCTATCTTTAATCATTATTTATCTGTATATGCATCTGTGATGTAATATTTTTTTTCTTCCTCCTGGAAAGTCAGGTATATTTATTAAATAAACTATGATGTTTAGATTTCATTAAAATATAAATGTAGACATAATTTGTCATTTACAAATGGGTCTGCTTTAGGCTTCTAAATTCTCTTCCACCATTTACTTATTGATTTATTTCACAAAACTGTGCTCATTTAATTACACTAAAAAAAAAAAAAAAAGATTAAAACACTAGGAAAACAAAGTCTTCTGTTATTACTATTTTAAGTATATTTACTTAAAATATATTTAAATATACTAAGAGTTATCGTTACACTCTTAAGCTTTCTGCATACATGCCCTAAGACTCTCAGATGGAAATGCAGCTCACTCCCACAGTGAGCTGTACTCTCTGTCAGTAAGGTCAGCTTCCACCTGTCTCTAACCTTTGTCTTTTCAATGACCACAGAACACATGTTTAGCTTCTGAGTAGTTTTCTGGTGCATGTGTGTTTGCGTGTTTGCACGTTGCAGGGGGCAGCCCCCTGGCAAGATTAGTATAAGAAATGGACAGGATTGACCTAAACCTCTGATGCATTTTTTAGTGCTTTATTTGAGATAAGGAAATAATAGATGGTATAATTATTTTAGAATCTATACAACCCTGCATTCAGTGATGATTTTCCAATCTTAAGAATCAAATAAAACAAAACAAACAGAGTGTCTCTGTTTCTTCTGGGGATATTTGTTTGTTTATGTGTATACATATGTATATAAAATTTGCTTTAACATTGTTTTACTTTGATTTTCCTAGTTTTCTCTTACTACAACTAAGCTCCTGTGTCATTTTGGACTTCTGGCTCTATCTTCCTCTTTTTTTTTTTTTTTTAAATTACCACTCACTCTTTTATAAACAACACCAGCTGCATTCAACCAGAATTACTTTCACACTTTGTGATCTCTCACTGTGCATGGGCCTCTCTGATTATCATATGCTTTTTTCTTCCTATAAACCAAAAACCAAACCCTTCGCAACTGAGTCAATTCTGGCTCATAGCGACCCAGCAAAAATCATCCTAACTGCCTTCTACTCAACCTCCAAAAGTTAAATGAAGTTTCGATATGCCCAGAAAACATCCTTGGCCACCATGTTTACCTATGTTGACTACATCCTCCACGTATGATAATCATAGCATTTCTCACATAAGTCCTTGGTGTATTTTTTCCTGTCTTCACCTGCTCACATCCTAAAACTTAAGACAGTTTGTCAAAATCTTTGTACATTACAAATTTCCTCTTCCCAAATATTATTTGTTTGGTTTTGCTCTTCTTAGCTAGCACAAACTGTAAATATTTTGTTGTCGTTGTGTTCTGTCAAGTCGATTCTGACTCACTGAGCTCCTATATGACGGAGTAGAACTGCCCCATACGGTTTTCTAGGCTGTAATCTTAATGGGAGCTGCTGGTGGGTTCCAGCTGCTGACCTGTGGAATAGGAGTCCTGCTCTTAACCATTGTGCCAACAGGTTTCCCTATAAATATTTTAGGCATCTGTTACTTAAATCAGGTGTTTTTACTTTTGCTAAATTTTTTGTATCATAAAAGCAGATAAAATTGTTAGAGAGGTCATTGTACATATTTATAGAGATACACTTCATCTTGCAGCATGTTTAGCAGGATGCCTGTGGCCCAGTGGCCCCTGAAAATATACTCAAATAATTCATGGTACCATAATATTGTTTCAAAAATACTTAGAAAGAAAAGAGAGCTGTTAAAATCAGTCATTATGCCATGTGGGATTGAAAACTACCATGGTTTTACATTGGTTAATGTTGCCAGCAAGAACTGCATATTAAAAATAAGTGTATGTGTATAAATACATGAGCATTTTATTAACACAAATAGCATCTGCCTGGCTGTAGCAAGTGTGGTTCTTTTTTTGGAGATTTGAGTATGCAAGGAATATCAACTCACACTGGTTTCTTTAAGTCACAACTCATCTGATTCTGGATAACACAAAAATATTTATGCATGGGAAAGTGTTCAGGGTTTGCAGATTTCTGTATTAGGCTTTCAAATACTGTATAGGCCTGTCCTAGGATGGACAGCCAATCACCTCATGCTGTCAACATTGTATAAGCAATGTTTCTTTTATCAAGTAAGGAATGAAATTATTGCCTTCATTCTATGCATGATTTCTCTCTTCCCTGGTTTAGTCCAGATTTTATATATTAATTTCTGATCATTTATTAACCTCCTCAAATCAAAAGTGATGTAACTCTAATTATTTGACTCCCATTTTCTCTAAATAGCCAAAATGACATACCTATGAGAAATGAAAGATTGTATATCATCCTCTCACAAATGTTTCACAAATGTCCACGTCTCTGGTGATGAGTTTCAGCAAAAAGTGAATCAAATGTGCCTTGTAGGAGCTGGGATTCCATCATTCACACAACCCTGAGCAGCTTCTTGCACCTAAATACATAGAGAGGGATTGAATTTGCCTTTGGGGCATTCAGTCATTTAGCCATACAAGTATAACACACGTAGTTATTGTTGCTGGATAAAGCTGATAACCTCACCAATTGTATGTATATGTATGTATATATAACCTTTTTTTCTTAATGCAATGAGTCTGTGTTCTTTATTAGGCATTGTAAGTTAGATAAATATGTTATTGTTGTTCGTTGCTGAGGAGTCGATCCCGACTTAAGGCAACTCCATGTGTACAGAGTAGAACTGCCCACAGGGTCATCAAGGCTATGATCTTTTGGAAGCAGATGGCTAGGTCTGTCTTCCAAGATACCCCTGGGTGGGTTTGAACTGTCAACCTTTTGGCTAGTAGTTGATCTCTTAGCTGTTAGCACCACCCGGGGACTTCTGGTAAAAATGCTAGAAGAGATAAAACATTTTTACAAGCTATGTTGCATTTTAAGAAGGCACATTATTCTTTCTTTTTTTTTCCTGAATTGATCTAAGTTTTGTTAGGCCTGTATGTATTTGTTTCTCTTTGAGAAGGTGTATGTGTCTGTGTGTTTAAAGGATATATGGGCATATGTGTTCTGTCAAACCATTATTCACAAGGATCCCAGAGCTGAGATTTTTAAGGATGAAAAAGGTCAGGCAGGCATGGCCTTAACTAATCCTTGGATGTGAGAATGTAAAAGGGAACTAGGGTAGGTTGAATATACAATGATGTTGGATTGGACTGCCAATACCCAACATGAAGTTTATTAGATTGCATGATCCCCTTTGGTGTAGTAACACTGTCACACTGTGTATGATTTTGCAGGGGAGGGCATAGGATAAAATAAAACCGGTTTGGAGATGTGGCTACCTCTTGAAGGAAGTTGAAGTTTTCTATAGATTGAAGGTGCACACTTGACCAAAACAAAAGGAAACCACCCTCCCATCTTTAAAAAATGAAAAGAAAAGCTTCTCCAAACATGGAATGCACTCAGAACACTCCTAGTGGAAGGGGCTCTGTGGGCATCTGCCCTGTGGCAGTAGCTGGGAAAGACACTTTGAGACCAATCAAGTATGACACGGACTTGGGTCAAGAGAATAAAATCATTGGCTACGGTGGTAGGGAGAGGAGGTTGGAGAAAAGTGTGCATTCTTTAAAACAAATTAATTCTTTGAAAATTTTTTAAGAGAATGTAGTATTAAAAATTAGATGGCTTTACTACTCCACTAAATTGGAGAGCTAGCATTGGCATTCATGACTATTTAACTAAAAATCTGAACTCATACATACTAATTTCATCACGATTTACCTTCATGTCTAGAAAAGTCATCATATAGGCTTACACCTCATCACTAAGCATATATGTATTAAAGTCGGAGACTCTTGCTTTACTTACAGTCTGTGGGCTGAATGAATGCACACTATGGAACTTCCATGATTTACTTTCTTTATCTGAGAAATAGGCCTTAAAATCTCCTATACTTAGAGGATTAAGTGTTATATACAGATAAAGTGATTAACAGATTTCAACATAAAAGAGACGTTTAGTAACAATGACTATTCTCATTTTCCCTAGAAATACCTTTTATTTTATCACCATACAAATACATGTAATGCAGCCAGGGAGTTCATGATTTTTGATAAAATACTTCACCCTTACAAAATGTTTTCTGAAGTGCTGTCTTCATGTCCTTATTCCTTAGACTGTAGATGGATTCAACATTGAAGTCACCACGGTATACATGATGGCTGACAGAGTGTCCCTCTCAGGGGTATGAGAGGAGGAGAGGCTGAAGTAAACAGCACTGGCTGTGCCAAAGAACACCACCACCACTGAGAGGTGGCAACTACAGGTGGAAAAGGCTCTCTGCTTCCCTTGAGTACAGGTTATCTTCAGGATGGTGGAGAAGATAAATCCATAAGATATGAGGATGCAGATAAGGGGTGTGAGAGCCAATAGACTTCCCACAGCAAGAGAGCTGCAGGAGCACGTTGAGATCACAGAAGAAATGATGGATGACACTAGAGGCACAGAAGGACAGATGTGCCATTAGGGTAGTGTGTAGAAGGGCATGAAGATAGGTAACTACCCAGAGTCCAGCCACCAGCTGGACACAGAGGCAAAGAGTCATTCGGTTGATATAATGTAAAGGGTGGCATATTACCACATACCTATCACAGACCATCACACAGAGAAGGAGGCTGTCCATATTCACAAAAGAAATGAAGAAAAAAGGCTGGGTGAGGCAGCCTGAGAAAGAGATAGTCTGTGTACCAGTCAAGCTGTTCACTACCATTCGAGGGATTGTAGTGGAAGTAAAACAGATGTCGACAAAGGCCAAGTTGCTAAGAAAGAAATACATAGGGGGTGGAGGCCAGAGTCAAAGCCAATAGCCACGATGATGAGCATGTTCCCTGACACAGTGACTAAGTACATGCAGAGGAACAGTACACATAGGAGGTGTTGCTGCTCTGCAGATCTGGAAAGTCCCGGAAGGATAAATTCACTGATAACTGTTAGATTTCCCCTTCCTATCTTCCCAATGAATCTAGAAGAGCAAAATATTATATTGTAGAGACCACCTCATTCTCAAGGATGTGTGTGTGTGTGTGTGTGTGTGTATGTAATAAAGCACCCTTCAGACCCTGCTTGCTTGAAAGCTTTCTAATTGTCTTTTATTTATGATAGGTTGCTGTTGTGTGCTGTTGAGCCAATTCTAACTCACAGCAACCCTTATGACAAATTAGAACCGGCCCATAAGTTTTCCTAGACTGTAGCAGATTGCCAGGTTTTTTACCCTATGGAGCTACCGTGTAGGTTCGAAACACTGACCTTTATGTTAACAGTCAAGCACTTAACCATTGCACCACCAGTGCTCCTATTTTTTGATACACTGTTTGCATATTCACACAGATATGCCCATCAAATCAATCTCAATTACTCTAAAAAAAGAATGCTTGTAGACATTCTGCTGAGCGAAATTAGTCAGAGGCAAAAGGACAAATATTGTATAAGACCACTATTATAAGATCTTGAGAAATAGTATAAACTGAGAAGAACACATACTTTTGTGGTTATGAGGGGGGGGAGGGAGGGAGGGTGGGAGAGGGTTTCTTACTGATTAGCTAGTAGATAGGAACTACTTTAGGTGAAGTGAAGGACAATACTCAACATATGTAAGGTCAGCTCAACTGGACTGGACCAAAAGCAAAGAAGTTTCCGGCATAAACTGAATGCTTCAAAGGTCAGCGGAGCAAGGGCAGGGGTTTGGGGACCATGGTTTAAGGGGACTTCTAAGTCAATTGGCAAAATAATTCTATTATGAAAACATTCTGCACTCCACTTTGAAATGTGGCATCTGGGGTCTTAAATGCTAACAAGCGGCCATCTAAGATGCATCAATTGGTCTCAACCCACCTGGATCAAAGGAGAATGAAGAACAAACACCAAGGTCACACGATAACTAAGAGCCCAAGAGACAGAAAGGGCCACATGAACCAGAGACCTACATCATCCTGAGATCAGAAGAACTAGTTGGTGCCCGGCCACAACCGATGACTGCCCTGACAGGGAGCAGAACAGAGAACCCCTGAGGGAGCAGGAGATCAGTGGGATGCAGACCCCAAATTCTCACAAAAAGACCAGACTTCATGGTCTGACTGAGACTAGAGGAATCCCGGCGGTTATGGTCCCCAAACCTTCTGTCAGCCCAGGACAGGAACCATTCCCGAAGACAACTCATCAGACATGAAAGGGACTGGACAGTGGGTAGGAGAGAGATGCTGATGAAGAGTGAGCTATTTATATCAGGTAGACACTTGAGACTGTGTTGGCATCTCCTGTCTGGAGGGGAGATAGGAGGGTAGAGAGGGTTAGAAACTGGCAAAATTGTCACGAAAGGAGAGACTGGAAGGGTTGATTCATTAGGGGGAGAGCAAGTGGGAGTACGGAGTAAGGTGTATATAAACTTGTATGTGACAGTCTGACTTGATTTGTAAACGTTCACTTGAAGCTCAATAAAAGTTAATAATAATAATAATAAAGAATGCTTGTTTTTTCCAAATCTAAATGCACATTCTTTGAATAAGGACTTTTGTATTTTGCAATTATATTGTTTTGTCCACAGTAGTCATACGGTTAATATTTGATTTTATGAGTTAAATTTATTTTATGTTAGGAGTCATAATATTTACTCTGAACCATTAGAAATATTCACTTTAAATGAGTAACTGTCTTCCCAATCTGAAATTTATTCCCCCAATGACAGATCTCCTTATTTCCTCTTCCCTTTTTCTTGTAAGAATACAATTTTATACTGATATTCTCATGTATCCTCTTCCTGGGGTTAAGCAATAATCCTTTGGTCTCTTGCTGACCACTCGATGCTGTCTTTGGCTAGCCTAGGAAGTCCTTTAGAGCCCAGTGCTTGTGAGTTGGGTTTCCAGGTCTCTTCCTCATAGCAGCTCACATGTGCTGTTTTTTCTAGAGGAGGTAGCAGTATTCTCCTTCACTTTCAAAACCTTCATTGAGTGTCTTGTTTTTCTGAAATCCTACACTGAAATCCCAAACAAAGGTGTCTAGGAAAGTGGTTGTGGGACACTAAATGAAATTCCATGTCTTTTGCTTCATGTCAATTCTTCCTTCCTTATTTGACATAGATATACTTAACTGGGTAGTGCAAATGGTTAAATGCTGGACTACTACTAAATGAAATGTTGACAGCTCAAATTCACCCAGAGGCCTGGCATCTGCTTCCAAAAGGTCAAACCCTTGAAAACCCTATGGAGCTGTTCTACTCTGTACAAATGGGGTTCCCACATGTTGAAAGTAACTCCACAGCAACTAACAATATATTTAACTACTAACCCCCCTTTAATATGGTAATCAGATTTTCAAATTCTCATAGACACTATAAAATTTTACCATTTCTGATGTATGCCATCTTCTTTTTTTATTATTACTGACTCATGTAGTTGTCCCATTGTTATTTAAGTAGATGCAATTTTCTCAAAAGAAAGATTGATAAACTGTACTTTACACTTTACTTTGTGTTAACCTATTGCCACTCTTAAAGTAATAAAACAACCAGATCAAAACCCTAATTCTTTGTCACTGGTCCGTGGATGAAATTTTGAAGATAAGGAAACACTTCATGTAGTAGTTTCCTGACTACGATGACTTCACTTTCTGGAAAGAATTCTTCTTCTATTATTCATGATACTGTATTCCCTCCCGATTCTTTCCACAAACTCTGTCGTTTACCAACAACCAGGGGAATCTTATCCACCTATTGAAGACACTGCCACTTGGTCAGAGATTCCTTCTCTATCCCCACTCCTATCAACAATTTATACACACACAAAGGTCATACAGAATCACTTTCTCTCAGAACATTCCTTTACCTTCTCAATTCCAGTGTTCATTTCAGGAACATATTCCAGGGCCATGAATTTATTTATTTATTATTGATTGATTATGTAAATTTTTGTATCATTTATAGTTTCGTCATCGCCCAAAACTTCAACTTCAATATTAACATCTCTCTTACTCTAGCTTCTTATACATCTTGTTCTTACTCTCTCATTTCCTTCATCTTCAAACTTTTCATGAACTCCACTCACATTACCCAAAATCCATCAGGTTGGCTGCTTCATTTCATTTCCAGTTCAGCCAATTTCCACTCCTCCCTCTATCTTCCCCCCCCCTTCTTCCTTCAAAGTCAACCCCATATTCACTTTGTTGTCTCTATACCGAGATACTTGAGCCATGCTGGTGAACAAAATACAGTGCATTTGGTTCTACTAAGTTTTAAATTCCAGCCTCATCTTGAACCTAATTAACCCTATGGAATTCATCTTCTTCTGTTCCCTATATAATTTATTTTACTTCCTTTCATTCCTTCTTCCCAACCTCAGGTATGTCAGGATAAATCCAGTACTGAGAAGAAACATTACATATGCCTTATGTATGTCCCTAAAGGTAGGAAACATCCTTTCAAAGAAGCAGACAGAATCAGTTTTACCATTCTTCTTGTGCCCATAGTTATTCAGCAATATCCCTTTCATAGCAAGCAGTAAAAATTAGCTTAATTTCTTTATTTGTCTGCTTCATTGTTGCCAGTGATATGTTGAGGGCAGAATTTCAATTTATTATTTTGAATCCTTTGTATACCCAAACCCAAACCCATTGCCTTCGAGTTGATTCTGACTCATAGCAACCTTATAGGACAGAATAGAACTGCCCCATAGACTTTCCAAGGATCACCGGGCGGATTCGAACTGCCGACCTCTTGGTTAGCAGCCATAGCACTTAACCAGTACACCACCAGAGTTTCCATCCTTTGTATAGGACATATCGATTGTACATTGTTGGTCTAAATAATCTTTTGGAAACAATAAATGAATGATAAATTCTAAAGAAGTTATCTGATTGTGTTAAACTCATTTTCTGCAACAAATACATGATTTTTTGAAGAGGTTTCCTATAATACATTCATATTTATAGCATATTGTGTTATTTCCAGAATTTTATTTATTCACCAGGATTACTTTGTTTTTCTATCTGCTCTTAAAATATTTAACAGTTTCATTAACAAAAATGCTTTATTACAATTCAAAGAATTACACAGTTGTCGTCTATTAGCTAAAATTAAAAAAAAAGCATGAATACATACCTTCTTAGCTGAGACTTTTTGAAACCTACAATTCTCTTACTCCCTTAATATTCAATCATAAGAACATATTCAGCTCCTGCATTGATTTAAGTGTCAAATCGAGAGTGAAAAAGAGAATGATGAGATATAGATAAATGTGTTCCTACCTCTCAGAGAATGATGGTATATCACAGTGGGAGTATTTACTTTTTTTTTTTTTGTAGTATTAAAACAGAGTTCTTGAGCAAGGACACATTTTCTTCCCTTGAGCTCAGCACTCTGGAGGGCATAGAGAGTTCTAAATTCATCTCCTAACAATTTTCCTCTTCTTTGTGGATTTGTTTCTTCCTTATTTTGAAGAGAAGGCAAACAAAGGATAAAATGTTGAATGCAAGGAAAAAATATAAAAGTCCATAAAGATTCTAAGATAATTTTTTTTCTTTTAAAGGGTAAGAGTGTTCAGCAGTATGAATGATTGGAAAAGATGGAAAACTGAAACCAGATGAAGTAAAATCTATCTGTTCCATCTCCATAATGATCACTGTTAGTGTTCTCCTCCATAAAAAGAAAAATATTACCCACCTGGTATATCAAGGACTGTAGTATTTATGTAAAAAGTTTAGTATTGTACATATCCACATGGATTCTACTCAAGCTTATACACATACTTAAGCTTGTGATTAACTAATGGAATAATGGGTGGAATAATCAAGGTGGGTCATTGCGAATGAAAACAAAAGGAGAGCGCCTTCTGAAATGAGATTTTTCATTACACGCTAACTAAAGGTGATCTCTGTCTCTATGTCTGTCTGTCTCTCTTCCTCTCTACACATACATACACACATATGCATATGTGTTGTTAATCAGCACTAGCAAACTTGTTTGCTGTCTAATTACGGGAACAAGCCCTAACCTGACATTGTCCTGTCGCTTGTCTGCTGACCCAACCGTCAGCACATTTATCCTTTAATCCAATCATTGAGCCCGACTGTGAGAAAGTCTGCCTCTTACTTCCCTGATTCCCTGAAAACAAAGCAAAATACTGTAAGCTCTGTTCTTTGTCTGAACTCTATAAAATATTCGTGTAATATTGAGACTCCATAAGACAAGTGAAACCCTGGTGGCATAGTGGTTAAGAGCTATGGCTACTAACCAAAGAATCTGCAGTTTGAATCCACCAAGCACTCCTTGGAAATCCTGTGGGGCAGTTCAACTCTGTCCTATAGGGTCTCTATGAGTCAGAATCAACTGGGAAAATTATATTTTTAAGTATTTTACTCATACTTTTTTAACAAAATTTCTATAAGTGAAATAAAAAATTTATTTTACCATTGCTTCATATAAAAAAGGTTTTATTTTCATGCAGTTATCCAGGTCAATTTATAGCTTGCCAAAATATAAGCTCAAAACTTTAATATTTTATTGGGTGTTTAATTTTGATTTAAGGTGACTAATTTTATCAATACTTCTTGACTATTGAAAGAAAACGTCTTACCAATTTCACTATTAATTTGTTGAAAATATCTTAATGTTGTTCACTCTATTATCCAAAAGTTTTTTTTTTTTTTTTTCCATAATATGCATCTTTTTCCTGTTGCTCTGGAGCAACAAATCCCAATTGTCATTTTCTTGAAATGTGTGATGTAGCTCCTTCCAGTCTTTTTTCTTCATTGCTCTAGTAGAAGTGATAGCTTTGCATCTGCACTCAACTCTACATCATAGCATGCCTTCATTTAAACTTGAGTCCACATTTTTTTACACTAGAAAAATGATTTCATTGTATCAAAATTAAAATAATAATAAAAAAAGAAAAAAGTTGCTGTCAAAATTATGAGTATTTTAATTTGATAGTCATTACCATTTATATAGGAACCTCTGTAACTTTTGCTTCCTGAATAAAATATTCAAGTAAACATATTCAAATGTTACATAAGAATATAAAAAAAAATAACTCAAACCGATCAGTTTATTGACACTGACTTGATAGGTGACGTACATATGTATAATCATAGAAATGGCACACATGTTCATCACCACACTAAAATATATATATACGTACCTTAAAACATGCAACAATTAAACAGAAATGCAGCCCTCCCAAAAGAAAGAAAGTTGTGCTCAATGCAAAAATATTTTATAGTGTTTTAGTTTAAATTCTAATTAATTAAAATTAAACACAATTCCAAATCCAGCTCCTCGATCACAATGTCCACAACTCAAGGGCTCAATGGCCACAGGAGGCTGGTGGCTAGCATGATGGGCAGCATATATCTCAGCGAGGTCAGAAGGTAAGTAAGAACTATCAGAGGGACGAGAGGAGCCTGGGATCCAGTGGCCTATGGGTTTCCAGAACATAAAATGCAAATATGCTCTAGGGCAGCCTGTGTTTTGAAACAAAGATAATCCAAGAACATCCAAGCAAAGGTTACTCCTGGAAAATGTGGAGACAAATTGCAAGTAATGGACATATTCCCAAGGGTTCATGATAAGAGAATTGATGATTAGACAGAGGCAAAGTTTTAGGAGAATAGTGGTTGCTATCGACAAGGAGCAAGTGTGAGAGGGTTGTATTCTCAAACCCCAAGGAAGTTTGCTCACAGGGGAAAGGCAGGGCTGGGTTGACCCTGGAAATGGAGAAGCGGAGGACAGGAAAGGACAGGTCCAAGTCCAAATGGTGGCTTCTGCATGGATTCAGTCTGTTTCCCCCACTAGGAAGTTCAGATTCCTAAGGAAGAATGCAGAGATACCACCACCTCCTTACTGGCTAAAGCCAAAAAATAGGTGGGTTTGCTTAACAAATATGTGGGCATGGCCTTTCCCATTAGAGTTCAGGCCCAGGTAGTGGTAGGAAGCATGATAGACACAGACTAGTTTGTGCATGGTTGCTGCCTTTGGACCTGAGCCCCTGGTGCAAATCTCAACCCAATGGAAAATGAAAGGACATTTTGAAAGACCTTCTTGCATCAAAGCAGGGTACAAGTCTTCAAAGATTCCTATGTTCAAAAAAAATGTTCAAGGTTTCTCCAAATCCAGAGGTAGTCCTAACACTGATATAAAGGACTGCTGGGCTGGACACTAACAGGGGCTACAAAGGAGGGTGATGTGATTTCCAAACCACCAAGATCTCGCTGAATATGGCTGGGGAATTTTGTCAGGACTACTCACCCCCCCCCCAGTCATAGTGTAGGCTTTTGGATTGTGGCCAGACCTGCTGAGTTTTCAGAGGAAAAGAGCTGTTAAAACTTGGGCCATAGTTGGTTGGGTAATACCCTGTTGCCACCCACAAGGGCTTCCAAATACGGGGTGGACTTCTGGTGGGAGCGGGATAGATGTCCTAGTGCTAGAGTCAAAGGGACTGTTGGAAGTTAGGATGGAGATGAAACCCATGAGCCTTATTGCAGGATGGCTGAGGAGGTTTGTGGCTGGGTCTGGCCTGGGACTTCTCTGACCTCTGAAGTTTGCACGCTTCTACTGGGGCTGTCTGGACAGTGTTTGGAAGTCCCTGGGCCAAGGTGTGCAAAATCCAGATATATTCCAGCTGGTAATTGGGTTACTTTGGGTGATGTAGGGGCCACAGGAGCTCAAGTATTGGTCAAGAGCTCATGCAAGGGCTCTGGAGTATCTTATTCAAAGGGTCATCTGGGGTCCATGAAGAGGCTACTCTGCAGAAGCCCAGACCTGGACACTGAGGAAATGCAGTCTCTATACACCAACAGGGGCTTAAATGCCAGCCATCTGGTCTCCTGGGGTTGTTCTTACTTCTGGACTACCAGGGAGTATTGGATCTTCCACCTTTAAGCTCCCTTTCATGCATTTTCTAAGGCAGAACAATCCCGCTGAGGCTGAGAGCTTCTGCTCATGGGGATAATCCCTTGACCGTAGCAGGGCCACACGTGTTGGAAGGGTCTGAGTGCAGCCCTAATGCCCACCTGTCACTCAAACCCAGCACATTGGCCTTTGGCCTATTTGAAGACAACTGAAGCTTCTGGGTGCCTGGACTGCCTTCAATTCCCCACTGCTGTCACTGGGTGAGTCAGTCCCAGGCCAGCCAGTTCTGAGTGCAAGGTCCTGAGGTTTACAAGAGCGTATGGGCACTGAGGAATGAACACTGAGCCATTCCTTAGCTCCAAGGCACCATCATGAAGGTCCCGGGGCAACTGTCCTTGGGCCAAGCAGACCATCAGGGACCAGAGGTGGGCTTCAGTAGCAGCTTCCTGTGATATTTCATGCCTCTAAGAAAATTGGGAAGAACTTTTCACTCCAGCAGGACGTCCTCCTGGAGGACTCAGAGCCCTGGATTGCTCACTGGGGAGGACCTAAGCCCAGCATCGCTCATGAGTGCACCTACCACCCCAGGATATTTGCATATGTAAATCCAGGGCAAGGCCTCTGAAGCCCCTGGCACTTTCCTCTGTTGTAGCCACCATCAGTTATGGTAGGTAGCCCTGTGGGAAGGGCAGGTCTCTGAGGCCTACCTATGAAAAATATTGCCTAAGACAAGCACAGAAATTGAGCCCCTGTCTGAAAATCTGACAGCCATTTTGTAGATAGCTTTACCATAATATCAGCTCAAAAATATGAATTGAGCTTGTTAACCTTTTGCTTAACACATTATGGCACTACATGGAAATTACAACTGCAACTTCTTTGCTTTCACTGATGAAAATCAATCTATAATGTGTTCAAAGTCATGTTTTTCAGTTTCTTCTCTTTCTACACTCAACAGAGCAAGATCACAAATTCTGTCTTGACCCATGGAGGCCCTCAAATACAAAAGTATTAGTTTTAACTTACTAAATGATCTCCCACAACTGGATGGAATATATAGGAATCAAATAGACTATATCTGTGGAAAGGTGAAGAAGAAGTTCAAAATCATAAGTCAGGAAGAACAAATCCAGGGGCCAACTACAAATCACTCCATCAGTTGCTCATATGTAAACTCAAGTTGTAGTTGAAGAAAATTAAAACAACTCCACAAGAACCAAAGTAAGACTTTGAGTATATCCCACCCTAATTTAGAGACCATCTCAACAATAGATTTGACACATTGAGCACTAATGACTGAAGACCAGGTGGGTTGCGGGATGACATTAAGTATATCATACCTTAAGAAAGCAAACGGTCATTAAAAAGTCAGGAAAGAAAGTAAAGACCATAATGGATGTTGGAAGAGATGGGAACCTGCTCTTGAATGTAGAGTAGCTAAGGCAAATGGAAGAAACAATGAAGTAAAAGAGCTGAATGGAAGATTTCAAAGGGTTTGGCTTGAGAAGACAAAGTCAAGTATTACAATGAAATGTGCAAAGACTTGGAGTTAGAAAACCAAAAGGGAAGAACATAGTTGGCATTTCTCGACCTGAATGAACTGAAGCAAGAATTCAAGCCTCAAGTTGCAATATTAAAGGATTGTATAGGCACAATATTAAACAACACAGGAGGGATCAAAAGAATATGGAAGGAATATACATAGTTATGGTAACAAAAGAATTGGTTGATAATCAACCATTTCAGGAGGTAGCCTATGATCAAGAACTGACTGTACTGAAGGAAGAAGAACAAGCTGCACTGAAGGCGCTGGTGAAAAATAAAGCTCCAGGAATTGGCAGAATACTAACTACGGTCTTTCAACAAACCAAAGCAACACTGGAAGTGCTCAATCATCTATGCCAAGAAATCTGAAAGACAGCTACCTGGCCAAACAACTGGCAGAGTCCTATATTTGTGCCCATTCTAAGGAAAGTGATCCAACAGAATTTGGAAAGTTTTAAACAATACCATTAATATCACACGCAAGTAAATTTTCGCTGAAGAAAATTCGAAAGTGGTCGCAGCACATCAATAAGGAACTGCCAGAAACTCAAGCCAGATTCAGACAAGGATGTGGAACTAAGGATATCATTGTTTGTGTCAGGGGGATCTTGGCTGAAAGCTAAGAATAGGAGAGATGTTGACCTCTGCTTTATTGACTATGCAAAGGCATTTGACAGTGTGGATCATAATAAATTATCGATAATATCGAGAAGAATGGGAATTCCATAACAACTAATTGTGCTCATGACAAACTTGTCCATCGACCAAGAGGCAGTCATTAGATCAAAACAAGAGGATACTGTATGGTTTAAAATCAGTAAAGGTGTAAATGTGTAAGTCAGGGTTTCATCGTTTCACCATACTTGTTCACTCTGTATGCCGAGCAAATAATCGGAGGAATAGGACAATATGGTGAAGAACACAGCAACAGAAATTGAGGAAGACTCATTCACAGCCTGCAATATACAGATGAATCATCCTTGCTTATTGAAAGTGAAGAGGACTTGAAGCACTTACTGATGAAGACCAAAGAGTAAAGCCTTCAGTGTGGATTACGCCTCAACATAAAGAAAAGCAAATCCAAACCCTAAGGAATCCTCCAGAAAACTACTGAAACTAATAGAAGAGTTCAACAGAGTATCGGGATGCAAGATAAACATAAAAAATCAGTTGGATTCCCCTACATCAACAAAAAGAACATCGAAGAGGAAATCACCAAATCAATGCCATTTACAGTAGCTCCCAAGAAGATGAAATACTTAGGAATAACTCTTACCAGAGATGTAAAAGACTTATACAAAGAAAACTACAGTACACTTCTCCAAGAAACCAAAAGAGACTTACATAATTGGAAGAACATACCTTGCTAATGGATAGGAAGACTTAACATTACAAAAATGTCTATTCTACCAAAAGCAATCTATGCATTTAATGCAATTCCGATCCAAATCCCAAGGACATTCTTTAATGAGATGGAGAAACAAATCACCAATTTCATATGGAAGGGAAAAAGGCCCCGGATAAATACGGCATTACTGAAAAAGAAGAACAAAGTGCGAGGCCTTACTCTACCTGATTTTAGAGCCTATTATACCACCACAGTAGTCAAAACAGCCTGGTACTGGTACAACAACAGATACTTGGACCAATGGAACAGAATTGAGAATCCAGACATAAATCCATCCACATATGAGCAGTGGATATTTGACAAAGGCCCCAAAACAGCTAACTGGGGAAAGGACAGTCTTTTTAACAAATGGTGCTGGCATAACTGGATATCCATCTGCAAAAAAATGAAACAAGATCCATACCTCACTCCATGCACAAAAACTAACTCAAAATGGATCAAAGACCTAAATATAAAATCTAAAATGATAATGATCATGGAAGAAAAAATAGGGACAATGTTAGGAGCCCTAATACATGGCATAAACAGTATAGAAAACATTATAAAGAATGTAAAAGAAAAACTAGATAACTGGGAGCTCCTAAAAATCAAACACCTATGGTGGTCACCACCACCACCCCATGCTCATCCAAAGACTTCACCAAAAGAGTAAAAAGACTACCTACAGAATGGGAAACAGTTTTTAGCTGTGACATTTACAATCAGCACCTGATCTCTAAAATCTACATGATACTGCAAAAACTCAACTGCAAAAAGACAAATAACCCAATTAAAAAAAGGGCAAAAGATATGAATAGACACTTCACTAAAGAAGACATTCAGGTAGCTAACAGATATATGGGGAAATGTTCACGATCATGAGCCATTAGAGAAATGCAGATCAAAACTACAATGAGATTTCATCTCACTCCAACAAG
The DNA here is from genome assembly GCF_024166365.1 of Elephas maximus indicus. Classification (NCBI taxonomy): domain Eukaryota; kingdom Metazoa; phylum Chordata; class Mammalia; order Proboscidea; family Elephantidae; genus Elephas; species Elephas maximus. Next base: position 134,279,582 of record NC_064826.1, read on the forward strand.
GCTGGCATTAATGCAAAAAACACAAAATAATAAATGTTGGAGAGGCTGTGGAGAGATTGGAACACTTCTACACTGCTGGTGGGAATGTAAAATGGTACAACCACTTTGGAAATTGATTTGGTGCTTCCTTAAAAAGTTAGAAATAGAACTACCATACGATCCAGCAATCCCACTCCTGGAATATATCCTAGAGAAATAAGAGCCTTTATATGAACAGATATATGCACACCCATGTTTGCTGCAGCACTGTTTACAGCAGCCAAATCATGGAAGCAACCAAGGTGCCCATCAACAGATGAATGGATAAATAAATTGTGGTATATTCACACAATGGAATACTATGCATCAATAAAGAACAGTGAGGACTCTGAAACATTTCATAACATGGAGGAACCTGGAAGGCATTACGCTGAGTGAAATTAGTCAGTTGCAAAAGGACAAATATTGTTTAAGACCACTATTATAAGACCTCGAGAAATAGTTTAAACTGAGAAGAAAACATTCTTTTGTGGTTACAAGAGAGGGGAGGGAGGGTGGGGGAGGGGTATTCACTAATTAGTAGATAAGAACTACTTTAGGCGAAGCGAAAGACAACACACAAGACAGGGGAGGTCAGCACAATTGGACTAAACCAAAAGTAAAGAAGCTTCCTGAATAAACTGAATGCTTCGAAGGCCAGCGTAGCAGGGGCAGGGGTCTGGGGGCCTTGGTTTCAGGGGACATCTAAGTCGATTGGCATAATAAAATCTATTAAGAAAATATTCTGCATCCCACTATGAAGAGTGGTGTTTGGGTTCTTAAACGCTAGCAAGCAGCCATCTAAGATGAATCAATTGATCTCAACCCACCTGGATCAAAGGAGAATGAAGAACACCAAGGACACAAGGTGATTATGAGCCCAAGAGACAGAAAGGGCCACATGAACCAGTGATTACATCATCCTGAGACGAGAAGAACTAGATGGTGCCCAGCTACAACTGATGACTGCCCTGATGGGGAACACAACAGAGAACCCCTGAGGGAGCAGGAGAGCAGTGGGATGCAGACTACAAATTCTCATAAGACCAGACTTAATGGTCTGACTGAGACTGGAAGGACCCCGGTGGTCATGGCCCCAGACCTTCTGTTGTCCCAGGACAGGAACCATTCCCGAAGCCACCTCTTCAGATATGGATTGGACTGGACAATGGGTTGGAGAGGGATCCTGATGAGGAGTGAGCTTCTTGGATCAGGTGGACACTTGAGACTATGTTGGCATCTCCTGCCTAGAGGGGAGATGAGAGGGTGGAGTGGGTTAGAAGCTGGCGAAAAGGACATGAAAAGAGAGAGTGGAGGGAGAGAGTGGGCTGTCTCATTCGGGGGAGAGTAATTGGGAGTGTGTAGCAAGGTGTATATGGGTTTTTGTGTGAGAGACTGACTTGATTTGTAAACTTTCACTTAAAGCACAATAAAAATTATTAAAAAAAAAGAAAGAAAATCCTCACAACTGGACCAATATGCAACATCATAATAAAAGGAGAAATATTGAATTTGTCAAGAATTATATTTTACTTGGATCTACAATCAACACCCATGGAAGCAGCAGTCAAGAAATCAAATGACATATTGCATTGGGCAAATCTACAAAAGACCTCTTTAAAGTGTTAGAAAGCAAAGTCATTACTTTAAGAACTAAGGTAAGACTGATCCAAGCCATGGTATTTTCAATTGCTGCATTGTTTTGATATATTTGAATTATGGTGTTGATGAAGAATATTGAAGATACCATTAACTTCCAGAAGAACCAACAAACAGGTCTTGGAAGAAGTACGGTCAGAATGCTCCTTAGATGCAAGGATGGCAAGACTTAGTCTCATGTACATTATATCAGGAGAGACCAGTCCCTGGAGAAGGACGTCATGTGTGGTAGAGGGTCAGCAAAAGAGAGGAAGATCCTCAACAAGATAGATTGGCACCATGGCTGGCAACAATGGGCTGACACAGCAATGATTGTGAGGATGGGGCAGGAACTGGCAGTGTTTTATTCTGTTGCACGTAGGGTCACTATGAGTCAGAACCAACTTGATGGCATCTAACAATGGCAACAACAAAAGGCTTGAATAGACATTTCAGCAAAGAGGCTATTCAAATTTCCAGGAAACACATGAAAAGATGCCCAGAGTTGTTACCCAACAGAGAGATGCAATTCAAAACCACAATGAGGTACTGTTTCACTCCAGTTAGAATAAACACCAAACTAAAACCCATTGCCATGGAATTGATTCTGAGTCATACTGACCCTATAAACCAAATAAAACCTGTTGCTGTTGAGTTGATTTTGACTCATAGCGACCCTATAGGACAGAGTAGAACTTCTCCATAGGCTTCACAAGACTGTAAATATTTATGGGAGCTGAATGCCACATCATTCTCCCATGCAGGGACTGGTGGGTTTTAACCACTTACCTTTGGTTAGCAGCCAAATCTTAACCACTACACCACCATAGCATGCAAATTAGGATTGGTAACATTAATAAAATGGAAAATAACAAATGTTGCCAAGGATGCAAAGAAACTGGAACTCTTATCCATTGCTGTTGAAAATGCAATATGGCACAGCCATTGTTGAAAACAGTGTGTCAATTCCTCCAATTCCTTCACACGACCCAGCAATCCCACTACTACAAATATCCCAAGGGACTTGAAAGCAGTGATGTGAACTGACATATGTACACCAATATTCATTATAGCAACAGCCAATATTTGGAAACAACCTAAATGGCCATCAGTGGATAAATGGATGAAAAACGTGGTACATACATACAATGAAATCGTACTCCTCTAGAAAGAGAAATAAAGTCTGGATACCTGGATGGAGCTTGAGGACATTATGATAAGTGAAATAAATCAAGCACAAAAGGACAAATATTGTATTATTTCATTTATATGAAAAGATAAGAACAGGCAAATGTATAGAGACCAAAGTTTATGCAGGAAGGAGAGGAAAAGAGAGTTACTGCTCATGAAGTACTGAGTTTCTGCGATATACTGAGTGAAATATCTCAGATGGATCAGTACACGGCTTTTTGTAGCAGAACAAATAATTACAATACTTTCTGGTGTTGTCACAGGCTTTTATTACTTACAGTAATCAGGACAGTGATAAATGGAGTAGGGGTTTATCAAGATCAAGGCTCTCTCAAAAGTCTCCTGTCCAAGGGTGTGTGTTTTGTCACTTCCATGGGTGTCCCTCAAGCACCATGGATGACAGAACAAAGAGAAAGTCAGGTCTACAGCTTTTATAGATGAACTGGAGGGCTGTACCTGGTAGACAGCGTGGAAGCAAGAGGAAGGGGGGCAAGAAGTGGGTGCCTTTGTTTAGGCAAAACCAGGATGGCCATCAGGGGACCAAGAGGGTGCCTTTGTTCAAGTGTTCAGCATGACCACATGTAACCAAAGTAAGAAACATTTTCCCCCTCTAGTTACAAGATTAATTTTGTACAATTAAGTAGTTATAGGTAGTCATGAAGAGAAAGTGTGTAAGGAGAACTTTTATGACAAGAAGAGACTGGAAGACAGAGAGAGAGACCAAATTCTAGTCTACTTATCAGAGAATGCTCTAAGCCCATGGTCTCAGCTTAGGTGGCCCAGATGGGAATGGTAGAGGTGGACCATCCTCCTATCAGTTTCTGTTTATGCCAATGGAAAAATCTCATTTATTAAGGATAATGGATGCACAGTTGGTAGGTGTAAATGATGTCACTGACTTTTACACTAAGTTGAATTGACAAATTCAATCTAAATAAGTATATATATTTACAACAACTACAAAAAAAGTAGCTGTTGAGGCTATTTATATACAAGGCACTTCACCGGATTTGGTTTATAGATTTGGGTGTTTCAGGTTATGATCTCATGGGGCATTGAGTTAATTGGTCTAATATTTTGTTTGCAATGGGTTTTTTTTTTTTTTTTTTTTAAATATTTTGTTTAGCACTTCTGTTCTACCTCCTAGTTCATTGTGTAATGTCTGGGGTCTTAAAAGCTTGCAAGCATCCATCCAGTATACAATTGGTCTCTATTTGCGGGTAGCAATAGACGAAGACCTAGAATAGGAGTAGGATATGGGAAGTATGGATGATTGCCTCCATGATCAACTGCCTTCTTTGTCATGAGGCCAGAAGAAGTGAAGAGTTCCCAGCTACCATTACTGAATGTTTTGACCAAATATTCCGCTGAAGAATCATGATCAAAAAGGGAAAAATGTGGAAGAGAATTTCCATAATAATGGAATGGAATTCAGAATTTCTGGAGCCACTGAGACTGGAATAACCCCTAAAACTACTGCCCTGAGATACCCTGAAACCATAAAAAAAAAAAAAAAAAATGCCCTGAAGCCTTTTTTAAACAAAACAACCATCTAGCTTAATTAATAAGGAATGTCTGCCATGAGATTTGTGCTCTTTAAAAACAAACAAACCAAACCAAACAGAACTTACCATTTGGAATCAAATTGTTAACAGCAACACAAAAGCTTTAATACGAACTGTAGGGGGAAAACAAGTGTGTATCATTAGAGGATGAATAAATCGGAAAAGGAAGGTGACAACTGCTGCACAAATTGAAGAATGTAGTCAGTTTCCTTGTATTGTACAGGTAAAAATTGTTGAATTGGTGCATATTTTGATGGGTATATTTTCATAAACAATAAAAAAAATTTAAAAGATTACTTCTAATTTTTTAAATAATTTTTATTGAGCTTTAAGTGAACGTTTACAAATCAAGTCAGTCTGTCACATATAAGCTTATATACACCTTACTCCACACTCCCACTTCCTCTCCCCCTAATGAGTAAGCCCTTCCGGTCTCTCCTTTTGTAACAATTTTGCCAGTTTCTAATCCTCTTTACCCTCCCATCTCCCCTCCAGACAGGAGATGCCAACACAGTCTCAAGTGTCCACCTAATACAAGTAGCTCACTATTCATCAACATCTCTCTCCCACCCACTGTCCAGTCCCTTCCATGTCTGATGAGTCGTCTTCGGGAATGGTTCCTGTCCTGGGCCAACAGAAGGTCTGGGGACCATGACCGCCGGGATTCCTCTAGTCTCAGTCAGACCATTAAGTCTGGTCTTTTTATGAGAATTTGGGGTCTGCATCCCACTGATCTCCTGCTCCCTCAGGGGTTCTCTGTTGTACTCCCTGTCAGGGCAGTCATCGATTGTGGCTGGGCACCAACTAGTTCTTCTGGTCTCAGGATGATGTAAGTCTCTGGTTCATGTGGCCCTTTCTGTCTCTTGGGCTCATAGTTATCGTGTGACCTTGGTGTTCTTCATTCTCCTTTGATCCAGATGGGTTGAGACTAATTGATGCATCTTAGATGGCTGCTTGTTAGCATTTAAGACCCCAGATGCCTCATTTCAAAGCCGGATGCAGAATGTTTTCATAATAGATTTATTTTGCCAATTGACTTAGAGGTCCCCTTAAACCATGGTCCCCAAACCACCGCCCTTGCTCCGCTGACCTTGGAAGCCTTCAGTTTATCCCAGAAACTTCTTTGCTTTTGGTCCAGTCCAGTTGAGCTGACCTTCCATGTATTGAGTATTGTCCTTCCCTTCACCTAAAGTAGTTCTTATCTACTAACTAATCAGTAAAA